>NC_137027.1:20625473-20675473 GCF_032717465.1 Coenobita brevimanus | reverse complement strand
GGTCTCTTACCTCCCAAATGTAGCGCCAGTCTGACCCACCTGAAAAGATAGTAATACCAAGTTCGATGCTTCCATAAATTGGTGGGAGGCAGTTTACATGTGCAGATACTGAATAATATTTGAATCCACTATAGTAAATATCTGGTATAGTTATACCGATAATCCAAAAATATTTCATCATCATCATCACCTAGTCACAAGTGGAGTACGAATATCTAAAGGAAGGAATGGATCTTGATCTATTTAAGGACATGAGTCAAAGGAAACAAAGACCCATCCTTACCCTCACGTGCACCATTACCGGTGGTTGGCTCGGTTGCTATAGCTTTGTCATTACCCTTGTCACGACTCTCCTAACCTAACCTTACCTAGCCTAACCTAACCTATATATTCGTCGTTACGACTAGTACAGTCTTTCATTCCCATCCCTAAAGAAATAGTGAGTAGGGTTTTCAGTTGCTTTAATTATCTCAATTTCTGGAAGAGGAGGAAACACACATCCTTCTTTTTACTGCCCATGATCGACTAATATCCTGGAGTGTGTTCTGTTTGTATCACTCTTTGCCAAATACCCAGCCAAGCATAACACTGGCGCCTTTACTCTCAGTATCCATCTTAGGTTTGACCTTTGCCATGGACACAAAAATACCCCGTAACTTTATCCTCATGACATGGCTTCACTTTGGGTCGATTTTTCGTTGTCGGTGCAGAGGCTTCCTTGCGCCTATTCTCATGCGATTGATTATGCTTTCTGCACCTTGATTTTCTCTTACCTTTGTCGTGGAAACAAAAATGCCCCAAGCTGTATCCTTTCAGTATGACTTCACGTTGGGACGAATTTTCATTGTTTGGTATGGAGGCTCCCGAGCGCCTCTTTTGCTGCGATTTGTTTTACGTATTGCTACTTAATCCCTGAATAAAATAGTGCGATAATGGCAAGAATGAACAATGAACAGAAAAGCATTTATCATCAGCGGTATCTAAGTTATACCGTACATGTATATCAGTCGAACTGCTTATTTCTGTTTGCGTTCACGTCTTTAAATTATTTTTAGTTTTTTCTTTTCTTCTATTTGAGGCGCCCTGTCTTCCTCACGTCCCTCACTAACTCTCCACTAGAAAATAAATAAACATCTGTATCAAACCTGATACCCAGTACTGCACGTACCGGACATTCCAGTCCATCTGCTTATTAATTTGTACAGTATGGCTGCGACCTTACCTTTTATTTTTTTCTTACCTGCTTTCTTAAATGTCCTTACGTTCTTACTCCTTTCCGTCTCTTACTTTGTTTATTAAATTTTTTTTAATGCTTGTCCTTACTTCCTCACAACTTTCCGTAATTCAATCTCATTTTTTTTTTTCGTTAATTTAACTATCTACTGCTTTCTTCTTCGTGGCCACTTCCTTCCTTCCTCACGCCCCTCACAGACTCTACTAAGGAAGTTAATAAACCGGTACATCGAGCAGAACCTGAGGGCCACTGCGTCTGCTGGAGATCAAAGGTGCTGCGGCCGCCCCACTAATGACGTTACTCCATAAACTCCAAAGAATACACCGCCAAAAATTTTTCCCTCCACACTTTTGCCCATTGAAGTGGAACGGCGGTGGTGTGGTGGAGGGATTTATTTTTTTATGTTTTTTTTTCTTTTGTATAGGGACAAAAGATCAGAGGCGGGTGTTGCTTGTGTGGTGGGTATGCAACGACGTATAAGGGATGTTTATTTCACATAATTCTGTAGCTTTTCTGAATGAGATATAAGGTTTGATGATGTTGTTGTTTGGTGGTTTTCTGGCAAGACGTAAGAGATGTTTAATTTAGGTACTGTGACGACGACGGCGACGATGATAATGATAGTGGTGTTGATAATGATGGTGATGATATATTTCTAAATATATTCATTTCCACTCAGAATTGTTTTTATATTATTTTAATTTAGCAACACCAAAGAAAACATTGGCCAAAAATTTCCTCAAACATTTTTGCTCATTAGAACGGAACGGCGTGGCTGGCGGAAACTTTTTTTTTTTTTTTTTTTTTTTTTTAGAATCAGCTGTAGAAGTTGTAGGTTTCGTGGATACGTAACAAAGTCTTTGCGACATTTCTCAAGGAATTCTTATTTCTTTGTTTCCAGTAATCGTCCATTAATCCATATTTTTTAAGGGTTTTAATTTCCATTTAAGTATCAGGACAATATTATCAGCCTATCTGTCTATATCTATAAATGTCTACCTATCTTCCTGTCCATCAGTCAGGGTTATTTCAACTGAGGTACTTCGCAGGAAGCATTGTTCAATATTTCTCTCGACCTTTTTTACTCATATGGGCGGAACAATGTGATACATATATATATATATATATATATATATATATAAATATATATAGTGAGGATGAAGTACGTGGACGCAAGCGCACACACACACACACACACACACACACAAGCAGCCCCCCCACACAAATGCACCCTCCCCTCCCACAGATACACGTGCACTCACCCACCACCCCCATCCTTATCACACTTTCTGTCTTTCCACAAGCCTTGCCCGTTCCCAAAACTCACACAGAAGCGACTGGAGCTGAACTTGAGGCAACTTTTGGTAACTTGCTGGGGTTGGTGAAGACTTGGTGGGTGGTGCGTGGGTGGGTGGGTGTGCTTGGCGGCTACTAGTAGTAAAGTCACGTGCTTTCCCAAGTCGCACCGCGAGGTAAACTGTGATACCAAGTTGTAATTAACTCACCCCTTTAACCACCTGGATGTGGATACTTTCCAAAGAAAATGTCTTAATTTGTCACTTTGTCTACACTTCATGAAACTGGGTGACTTCCACTACTAGATTATTAAGTCAATGGTTGCTTGAATGAATCTTCGTCGTAGTTATGAGGCAGGAATAAGTCTTCTTGGTTCCTTACCAGAGAAACCCTCAAATCAGATTACACTTGGCCAGCAGATGAGCTGAAAGGGATTAGGGATCTGTTTGAGTAAGCGCGTTTATTTATAACATTAACATCATTCCTATTCTGCCGCTAAACCACCTTCTTTAGAAGCTACTACCATTATCATATTAGACTAATCTAATATCCCTTTACAAGCTGCGTATTTTGAGCCAGAAAATGACAGTTTTCCGTACTAGGTATGTCTTCACTATTCTTCTTCTTCTTCTTCTTCTCCTCCTCCTTATCATCATCATCATCATCATCATACCTCGAAAAATTCTCTTTTCTTTCAGTCCATCACCAATTCAAATTTCTATTAAATTCCCTGTTTTTTAGAAGCTGTACATATCAATCTATTTTACCTAGAGAATACCAATACAAACTTCAATTAACACGACCTTTCTAGCAATTATATTCTATCGGGTTGTTATATCTCACACAAATACCCCTTGAGCCCTCAATAACACCCACTCAGCTCAATCATCGTCTTGTTACGTCCTCGTCACACACTGCCACAGGCTCCAACAGCAGTAGTACAGTATAAGAAGGACGATGTCCAGTGAGTTTTCGTCCTATGGTCAGCCTTACGGTGTATAACACCAAAATTAGCTCTGGCGTCGTTACTACACACCGGCTTCTTAAGTTCACTGTCTTTATTTTCCAGATAATTACACTTAATGCTTTCCAACTTCACTATTTTCACAAGTACCGAAGATATACAAACTTCGATAACTGCACTGACACTGAACTACACTCAAACTGAACAGAAAACTGACAGAAACTCCTCTAGTCTCTTCCCCATCCTTATTTAAGCTTCCAGTATTCTAGAGTGTTCTACACTTCTCTACAGTTCTCGTGCATTCCCGAGGGAGTAACGGATACAAATGTTACCAACCCGGAGACATCCAAAACATGACAGAGTTTTCTTGCACTGTATAAAACTCTAAATTGCTTAGCGTAGAAACTTAAATTAAATTACATAATTTAACAAATAATCACATGAATAAGAAAAAAAGAGCACAAAAATTAATGTACAACTTACAAAATAACTACACTCACAAACAGCAGGCTAACTGGCAATTCTGACTCGTAACGGAAGTACGGAACTTCGAGAAACATCGAAAATTCTCCAGCATAACCGCACTAGCAATCCAGCTTCTTAACAGTCTAATGGCCTCATAGCACCCCATGGCACCCTGTCACACTGGATAACTTTACGGGCGACCTCGAAACTTGGGCAGAAATTCAGCTGAAATAGCGGACCTGCTGTCACACACGGACCCTGCCATCGTCGGTTTTTGTTGTGAATCTTAACGACTAAAATGGCTGTTCGCTTCACGATGGCGGAGTGACGCAGCTGGCACTCTGTGATTGCTAATTTGGAGCAGAACACGGTCAGGGAGAGAGAAAGATGCCTACGGAGGACGTGCTATACGGTACTCTTTTCATCTTGCCTTGGCCAAGATTTTCGTCCTTTTGCAGCTTAAATTCAGATACCTCACTGGCAGAGGCTTCTGCAGTAAATTCCAAGCATTTCTATTGCAGACCAAGGCAATACTATGGCTCTTTCGTCATTTACATAGTACTGCTCCGTTAGCAACATCGTGTTCTATTGCTAATCTATGGTTACAACAACATTCCAGATGGAGGGATGACAATTATAGTTCAAGTAAAATTGAAGAGAATATAGATGGCATGACGTTATAAGAACCGTATTCTAGGTGGCATAGGAGGCATCGTAGCTTCCTTTACTTTGCGATTTATTTTTCATACTGCACCTTAGCTTTCTGTAATAAACCTGTTAATTATATATAATATGGATGCAGTTGGTATTAAGGACACACAGTACAAGTGAATACTGATATGTAATGTGGAGAATAAATTGCTAATGATGAGGTGTTACGAATACAAAACCCTTTAGAATATATCCCACAATTTTAGTACACCCACCAGAGAAGGAATCGCACTCCTGACAGTACCTAACATTGTGAAATACGGGACGAAGCAATGAAATACATGGACCCCCTTGTGATAAGTAAAAGTACTTCATTTATTTTTTTTTTTTTTTTTTTTTTTTTTTTTTTTATAGGCAGACGATGCAGTGGAAATGTAGGCTAACTTTTGTGCCTGATTATCAATTGAATACCTAAATGGAAGAGGAAAAAAAAAACTATCAGACTTCACAGTCACTGAAAACTTTTCAGCGTCCCCTTCTTCCTTAATTCAGTGGTGAGGATTTCCTGTAACTAGTTTCCAGCATCAGTAGCGCCTTCCAGTACATTCTCTAGCACACTTGCTAAAGTTTCTACCTCCTCTCTCACACTTGCTACACATTCCATCTCTAAATACCATACTTTCCAGCTTTAAACACCTTACGAAGTACAACCTGCAGTACATACCCCTCCAGCGATATCCTCTTGCTACCATAAATTAGGCTCAGCAGTTGGTTAGTAACCATAAAAGGTGGTATAGTGACCTCCAGCTGCCGTACTGTTATGGCACCAGTTTCTCAAGCACTGGATGAAGGAGTGGAATATCAGGGGAACTTCTCATGTCCCCGAGTGTACAGGCATGGTTAGTTTTTATCCCTCTCATTTGAAGGTAGGAACACCAAAATATGATGCTGTTTCGGTCAAACCTGTTTTACTGTAAGATGGATAATATAGTCGGGGTAGAAAGAAAAACAGTATATTCTATATATAATCTCTCTAATTAAAAATTTTTTAGGTTTATTAATACCGTTCAGTGATTGCAGAGAATATAAATAAGATTCTCATGCTGAAGGGGTTCACGGGGGGGGGGGGAGGAAGTTGGCTCAAGCTGAAGGAGGAGGCAACTCAAGTCCGACTCTTGCGGTTCATGAGGACTGGCCTGGGAACCTTAAGTTGGATAATTAATAATTTTTTAACTAATAATTTATATTACCTTTCTTGTCTTTTGTTGTAAGTGTGATTTTTTTATCTTTCACGCAAATTCTTTTTAATTGTTTTATTATTAAAGCTTTCGAAATTAGTGTTCAAAACCATAACAATATCTTGGATAACATATAAGAAAAAAAATGACGATGTAAAGAAGGGGTGAAATATACGGGATAATAATTTCAATGATATAATTTCTGGAATTGAATAAAAAAATTGCTTCAAAAATTGAGCATTCAAAAGCGTAATAATTTATGGAATTATCTTAATAAGCTTGATGTAATGCTGCCTACTTCTTCCTTAGCCTTTATCATTCTTTTTCTGTGCCTGCCCTCCTCTCTTCCTATTTCTCCCATCTTTCCTGTCACTACTTAATGCTTTTCTTTTCGTTATAGGTAGCTTTACATTGAGTGACAAGCCAAATGGTTTCCTGTAAACCAAGAAACCATTTACAACGCTGGGTGGTAACCATATAACCAAACCATACGTGCTCCCTACGTGTCAAGTGGGTTGGTGGAGGGTTAGTGTCCCTCCCTGTAAAACAAATAACTCAGAGTCAAATGGCCACCCCATACGGGATTATGGCGTCTGGCAATAGATAGATAGATAGATCTTAATAAGGCTTGATGTTGAAAAGACTGGGTAGACTCGGAGTAAAACAATTTAAGGATTTTAGGAGTAATAAAAGAATCTGGAATAAAAATGTATATATAAAAAGAGAAACTCCTAATTTTTGAAGAAGCCAAGAACTACAGAACCAAAACGCCAGTAGTGCTGCCATTCTAGCCGCATCCAACCATCACTTCACAATTCACTGCTTCAACACACAACCACGTCCTTCACTGCTTCCCACCTTCCCACACACATGCACTCACTCGCTTCCTCACTGCTAGCTAGTCTGCCCCTCCTGTCACCGCATTTATTTCTGTACTGAACCCTTCATTCTCTCATAGCCAACCATAGTGTTTTTTTTTTTTTTTTTTTTGTAGAAAACTGGTCCATATCCACAAATTCAATAAATTATAGATGCATGAATATCTGTGACTTTTTTTTTTTTTTTTTTGAGACACGGATGAGTCTTCCTCGGTAACCAGTAAAAAAGATCCATTAGTTTGATTTCTCTTGGCCATCATCTGAGGTGGAGGAGGCAGATGATCGTCAAATTACAATAAACACGCCGTAGTTCCCTCTCTGCACTCACTGTTGTTCTAATCTCCTCCTCTTCTTCCTCTTTGCTGCTAATCCTCCTCCTGTCCCTCCTCTTCTCCCACCACGTCAGAATCACAGCTCTCTTTCTAAAAAAAAAAAAGAAACATACTCATATACCTAAAGTGTGTGTGTGTGTGTGTGTGTGTGTGTGTGTGTGTGTGTGTGTGTGCAGATCTAACTTCTTTCCTCCTATTTTGCTTTCTTTTCCATTTTTAGTTCTCCCATCATTCTTTATTTTCCCCACTCCCCACTCCAGTCCTCAGTCTTTCCACTTTCTCTCTCTCTCTCTCTCTCTCTCTCTCTCTCTCTCTCTCTCTCTCTCTCTCTCTCTCTCTCTCTCTCTCTCCCCACGGACTCAGGGCTCTTTTCCTCTTTCATCAGACCCTTCGCATGTTTGTCTTTGACTTTTTTTTCAGGTTTCCCAACCCTCTCCCTGTGTGTGTGTGTGTGTGTGTGTGTGTGTGTGTGTGTGTGTGTGTGTGTGTGTGTGTGTTGGTCTTTCAGTCCCTTTGCCCGTCTTGTGTCTGTCTCCTTCTCTATCTATCTATCTGTCTATCTTTATATGTGTATCTATCTATCTGTAGCTGTTTAACGCCATGGTCGCATCCTGTACTTATTCTTTTCTCGATATGCTAAAGGTTATTTCTTATGTGTTCTAGCCAGGAAACTGTTGACTACGAGGGCATTCCTCTTAAACTCGCCTGGGACCTTCTATACACAGTTCACTTTAACTCGATGTAAAGTTGTCATCTCTTTGTATTGAATGCTCAGCTACGTGAAGAGATTAACATTAGAATATGTTGCTTGTCGCGAATCATGATATTCTACACACACACACACACACACACACACACACACATACAATCCAGCATTTCCGCATCACTCACGCCACTTTAGTTTCAAAGCTCAGCCTCTCATGGCACTGAAAATGGAGAACCGTTGTATACAGGAGCATACCATAGAAAGTTTTTGCTCGGTCCGTCGCCTCACAGCAGGGGCAGTTAAGCTTTGTTACGTGAACCTTTTGTCTGCTTTTCTCCCATTAACTTCCGATTTTTCGGTGCCATCATCCACTGACAAACAGATATGCAAAATAATAGACAGACACAGACAAATGGATCGATAGATAAATAGGCAGATAGATAGATAAATGTATATACAGAGAGAGAAATTGATGGGAAGTCAGACAAATAAAGAAGGTAAAATAGATAAAATTATATAATACCGCTGAAGAACTGAATATGTAGTGACAACTTTGTATGTCGTGTTCTCTTCTCGGTCAATCCTATAACCACACCCACACTAGCCTACAGCAGGTACAGTCACTCATAAAAGAAAAGACCCCCCCTTGCATTAGAGGCAATATAACTCGGGGTATCCAGTGTTGGTAACAGTGTATTTGACGTCAGCCATATGGGAGGATGAGGAGGGATGTTTGAGAGGAGGGCGGAGTTAATCTGCACGAAACACTGCTTCAATCCACATTTCGAGTCAAACATACATTATATCTTCAAACATACATTATATCTGACTTGTTATCAAGGCATATGTATGTAACCCATCACATTTGAAAAAGTTTATCATTAGCTGAATAAAATCGTCAGCCGGTGGCAGGAATAAGATGCAAATGAAACCCCCGGCCTCAAGGGTTAAATGAATGGGCTCGACACACTTGGAATGAACTTTGAGTGAACTTCTCCCAAACGCAGCTTCACACCCTCACACCTGACGTCATTTACAGTGTTACCAGGACCGATATCATATTGGTTGAAAGGTGTCTTGGCCGGGGGGGTCGTTTCTTTTATGAGTGACTGTACCTCTCCATGCCTGCCTGCTTCCCTTCCTCCCTGCTTACCTGCCTCGTTTCCTACCTACCTACCTATATGCCTGTTTGCGTGCGGGTCTTCCTGTCTAACTACTAAACTTCAATACCTGCTTGCTTCCCTGCCCTCCATGTCTGCCTCCCTATCTACCAGCCTACCTAACTGCCTACCTGCCTTTTTTGCCTCATTGCCTCCCTCCCTACCTACCTACATTCTCTCCTCCACCCCTCCGTCCTTTCCTTCCTCCTTTCCTTCCTTCCTCACTACCTCCCGGCTCCAGTGTCTACGTACCTCCCTGCTTGCCTTGTTCTCTGATTCCTCCCCTGCTTACTTGACAACCTGCCTACCTCCCTTCCTGCCTGCCTCTCTCCAACCCTCCCTCCATCCATCCATCCACCTTCCTCTCCCTCCCTCTCACGCTCCAAGCCTACATGCATTTTTTAACGCCCGCGATAAAGATTATGCCAGCCTGTGTGTGTGTGTGTGTGTGTGTGTGTGTGTGTGTGTGTGTGTGTGTGTGTGTGTGTGTGTGTGTGTGTGTGTGTTTCCGTTATATCTCATGAACGTATTGAGCTATCAGCATGAAAGCTTCAGGGTATCAAGATATGACCAAAATCTTGGACGAGTAGGAAAATGCGCACTCTGGGTCAAGGTCAAGGTCATTAAAATGGCTCCCAAATGCGAACCAGTTTTTATCACCCGCCTTTAGCACCATTATATTTCATGAATGGCTTGAGCTATCAACATGATACATTCAGGGTATCAGGATATGGCCAATATCTTGGACTAGGTTAACAGTATATTTTGGCTGGCGATTAGCATTCGGCTCCCTAATGCTTTTCTTTCATTCCTGGCTGCTTCTCTATCTGCATGTCCATACTTCCTTCTTTCCTCTCTCCGGTTAGACTCTGCTCCCCTTCCGTCTCTCCCTTTGTTTCTCCCTCCCTACCTCCCTGCTTATTTCCCTACCTCCTTGCGTACATCCTTTCCTACCTCCCTTTTACCTTCTTTCTCTCCCCTCTTGTTCCTTCCTACCACCCTCTTTCGCTTCCCGTGTCTATACCCCCTGTCAGCCCTCTCCCCCACTCTTCTCTCCCTGGTTGTCTCCTTACCTCCTTTCGTTCCTTTCTTCCATTCCTCTATCCCCTTTCCTACGACCCTCTTTCCCTCCCTCCTTCTGTCTCTCCCTCCTGCCATTCCCTTCTCTTCTCACGATCCCTCCCTCCACGTCTCTCTCTCCCACCATCCTTCCTTCCCTCTTACTCCCTCTTCACCACCCTCCCTCCCTACCTTTGCTTTCCTTTCCATCTCCCTCCCTTCCTCCTTCCCCTTGCCAGCTCACTTTCCCTACCATCACCCATCCCTCCCTGCCTCCTGTCCCCTGTCCCTCTCTGTCATTTGCCATTCTCTCTCCCTGCACAAAATATTTCCTGACTTCGTTGCCCTAGAGTTTGATCCCAACATAGGAACGAAGGGTGGGGCCAGGCTTAACACAGCAGCACGTTTTTTATTTATTTTATAACTCTTATTCTTGCTGCCACTAATGCCTTTATACAGTAAGACTCTCAAGCTCCTATGACATACTATATTTGTTTTATTTTTGCAACCACTTCAGTTCGTATAGCTTTGCACTCAGGCTCCTATGACTCACGTATCTTTTTTTTTTTTATTCTTGCTGTCACTTATTTTTTCCACATATACAGTGTGTGTGTGTGTGTGTGTGTGTGTGTGTGTGTGTGTGTGTGTGTGTGTGTGTGTGTGTGTGTGTGTGTGTGTGTGTGTGTGTGTGTGCGCGTGGGTGTGCGTGCCTGCACGCGTGTTTTATCCAGACGCACGGATTTAACAGAAGAGAATTACTGTACGAGTAAATGTGTACACATAAAGAGATTACAACGTACTAAAAATTTTAGACTCCCATGACACAATATAAAAGAGTCCCCTAGCATTAAATGGAAAAGAACACCAGAATCCCGACCATGCAAAGGTTTACGGTATAAGTATCAACTCCTTAAATGTGATTCAGTCTGTTTGTACTGTAATCTTGCTACCCAAAGTCGGAAGGTTTTATATTGGAAGTGTTTAGGAAAGGCCCTGTATCTATCCCCTCCAGTTTCTTATATCACTCTAAGCTGAATAAAATCGTGTGGAAAAAGGACGTTCTCGGGCCGAAGGAATTAACTCTTCTATTCAGCTTTGGATGACCTCTTATTGCGAGGAAGGTTGATGGAATTTTCTGTCCCAGCAGTTCAGTATAGTTGGTCTACTCTGAGAGAATCGTTTGGAGGTAGCAGGAAAATATATACATGGATGTCAATATAGCAAAATGGTTAGTCGAGACGGTTTGTAATTCCTTTAGCATCAGAGTTTTTCCCTGCTCTGTATAAAATCGTCTGATGGCAGCAAGAATAACAATGAGAGAGAGGGAGAGTAGCAGTGTAACACAAAAATGGTGGCATTACTCTTTTATAAAATCGCCTAGAGTAAAAAGACTAAAATGAGAGAAAGGGATGAGAGTAACAGCAAAAAATGGCGCTGTTACTGTCTAAATAAAATCGTCTAACGGTAAATAAGAAAACGGAGTGGGTTGAGAGTAGCCATTTAACAAAAATAAAAAAAAATCGTTGCTTTACTCCCGACCAGCTTGGCCCATTTTTGTCAGTTAATGGGAAATTGCATGTGAAACCCCCCTCTGTCCCCTCTGCTCTTAACAGACCACTCCCCTCACCCTTACCCTCACTCTCCCTTCCCCTTCCCCTGTTCTCTCCCTTCCTCTCACTCTCATTCTTTCCCTGCTGTCACCTAGTTGTCCCTTCCTCTTCCCTTCCCTTCCTTTCCAATCTCTTTCCTTTCCTTTCTTTCACTCTCCCCTCATAGCCGTCTCTCCCTCAGTTCCCTCCCCGTCTCTTTCCTCTCTTCTGCCCTCATCCCGATCCTTCCCTAACTTTCCTTACCCCTCCCCATTTCCTCTAACTTTCATTTCTTCTTCCCAGCTTCCTCCCCTTGCCACACTCTTCCCCCTTCCCTATTGTCTCCTCACTCTCCCCTCTTCCTTTTCCTCTTCCCTCTCCACTCTTTACTCCCTTCTTCCCACTCTCTTTCCGCACCCTCTACACCTCCCCTCGTATCGCAGCACAATAAACTCCCACCTTTCTTTCCGTCATTTCATTCATTCAGTTCTATACGTTCCCGTCCTAACCCCCCCACCCCCTGCTCCTTTCCCTTCCCTTTCCTCCCCACTTCCCATGGCCCTCCTTCCCCTTTTTTCCAGTTCCTTCTCTCCCGTCCCCTCCTTTTGTTTCTCCATCCTCCCGTCCTGCTTCCACACTCCCCTCACCTATCCACTCCTTTCCCATTCCTTTCTTTCTCCCCTCTCACCGTGCCCGACTTCCTCCCTCCCGCATTCTCCTCCTCTCCCATCCCACTTCCCTCACTGTCCTTCCTCTCCCCCCTCTCCACTCTCCTCACAACTTTTCTGATCTTTCCTTTTTTCTCTCTCTTCTCATTTCCTCCCCTCCCATCCCCTCCCATCCCTTTCCCTTCCCTTCCCTTCCTTTCGTCTCCCCCTCATTCCCATCTTCTCCCCAACCCCCTCCAGTTTTCCATCTCCCTCTCTCTCTCTCCCATTACTCCTTGTCTGTCCCCTCCTTTTCCTCTCTCTTTATCCCCCTTCCTTCCTCTTCCTTTCCTTCCCACACACTTTTCCCTTCCTTCCTCTTCCTTTCCTTCCCACACACTTTTCCCTTCCTTCTCCCTTCCCCTTTCCCCTCTCTACCCTCCCGTCGTCCCGTAACGCAATAAACTGGGCTGTGTGTGTGCTTCCCCCCTTCATCGTTTTTCCGGTACTGTTGTTTAGTTCGACACGGCCGATGCAAGGTTCATTAGAAGCGGGTGTAGCGGTCAAGAAAGCGATACGAGACGACGGATTTTTTTCATTTTTTTATTGCAAAGGAGAAGGAACCAAAGGCCAGGAGCCGGCAAATTGTTCCCTCCAAGAAAAAAAACAAAAAAAAAAAACAAGATAACGGAGAGCCGGATTCAAGGTCCGTACATTTCGCGATGCCTGGACACACTGCATTTGAAAGACTGGAGATCATAGGCAGTAGAAAATGCAGACAGGGTAAGACAGTTCCAGAGTTGACCTTTGGCATATATGAAGGACTGGAAGTAACGGTTAACTGTTACACTAAAGAGCTGTACAGAAAAGGGATGAAAGTTTGTTGCTAGACGGGTGTTACGCGCTCGGCATAGTGGTGGTGGGATGCAAGCAGACACTTCAGAGAAGCAGTGACCATTGAAATAGCGTTAGAAAAAGAGATAAAGATCCAACAATGCAGCGAAGAGACAGAGGTTGAAGAGAGCCAGTAACCGGAGGAGAGTTAATGAGACGAAAAGCCTTTGACTCAACCCTATTGAGAGGAGCTGTACGTAGGGAGCTTCCCCACACATGAGAAGTTGTACACTACACAGGAGCGAATGAAACCCGTGTATAAAGTCAACAACGGTGCAGGGGTAAAGAAGGCACGGAGTCGGCTTAGCACACCTAATCTCTTGGAAGCAGATTTTACAATAGATGTAATATGTACTTTCCAAGATAAATCCCGAGAGAATGAAACCTCAAGTATATTTCAAGATAGGCAGGATTCAGCTGGATGTTGTTAAAAATTAGAGGGTACTCCTGTTGAAGATTTTGTCTGGTTGATAGATGTAAGAACTGAGTTTTTGATGTATAAAGAACAACAAGAATACTTTTACCCAATATGAGACAACTCAGACATTAGGTATGCTATACGTAGCCTCATCCCTTGTTTGTTGAAGTAACTGCTGAGATGGACGTAGCGGGAACCGAATGGAAAGGTGAGGGGTGCAATCATCAGCATATGAGTGGATAGGGTTAGATGTACAGCTTAGAAGGTCATTGATGAATAAAAGGAAGAGAGTTGGTGATAGGACAGTGCCCTGAGGAACATCACTATTGATAGGTCTAGGAGAAGAACGATGGCCGTCTACAACAGCAGCTAGAGAACGACCAAAATGGTAGTTAGAGATGAAGGCACAGATAGAAGGATAGAAACCGTAGGAGGCCAACTTGGAAATAAAAGATTTATGCCAGACTCGATCGAAAGCCTTTGAGATGTCAAGTGCAATAACAAACCTTTCGCCAAAGTCCAGAAAGGAGGATGACCAGGAGTCTGAAAGGTAGGTAAGAAGGTCCAAAGTGGAGCGTCCCTGGCGGAACCCATACCCATGATCAGAAAGAAGGTTGTGATAGGAAAGACGCTTTAAGAATTTTTTGTTAAGAATAGACTCGAAAACATTTGAAATGCAGGATGTTAAAGCAATCAGGCGATAGGTAGAGGGCTGGGAATACAGTAGTTACACTTCTTTGGGACAGGCTGAATGAGAACAAACTTCCAGGAAGAAAGGTACAAGTTGACAGACAAAAGGGACAGAGTTACCTAGGCAGGGTGTAATCACAGAAGCACCGTTCTTGAGGACAACAGGTGGGACCCATCAGGCCCATATGCCTTGTTAGTATTGAGGCCAGTGATGGCCGAAAATACATCAGCTGAAAAAATTTTATTGTCAGTCCTCAGGAAGTCAGAGGGGGGAAGTGATGAAGGGACGGCACCGGAATCGTCTAAGGTGGAATTGGAGGAGAAAGTCTGAGCGAAGAGTTCTGCTTTATCAATAGAAGAAATAGCAATAGTACCATGTGAATGGAAAAGAGGAGGGAAGGATGAAAAGGTAAAGTTGTTAGAAAGATTTTTGGCAAGGTGCCAGAAGGTGCGGGAAGAATTCGAGTTGGAGAGTTCAGAGCATTTAGTATGAATGAAATTATTTTTAGCAGAGCGAAGAACAGACTTAGCATGATTCCGGGGAGAAACATAAAAGAGATGAGATTCAGGAGTAGGTTGACTCTGGTACCTTTTGTAGGCCTTCTCCTTGTTTTGGACAGCATTAGAACAAGCGTGTTTAAACCAAGATTTTTTTTTTCTGCATTAGTCAAAGGATATGAGAAATGAATGTATGCCTCCATGACCATGTGAATAACCTCCGTAATGCGCAAGGCACACTCAGACGGCTGTCGGCCATAGAAGCAATAATCATTCCAGGGAAAATCAAGGAAGTACTGTCTGAGGGCCTCCCAGTCAGAAGCTAAAATATGCCACAACCGACCCTTCTTAGGAGGGTCCACAGGCCTTACTGCAGCGATTGGACAGGTTAATGTGATAAGGTTGTGATCGGAGAAGCCCAACGGAGAGGAAAGATTAACAGCGTAAGCAGAAGTATTAGTTTTAAGGAAGAGGTCACATATGTTGGAACTCTCTCCAAGACGGTCAGGGATACGGGTAGGATGCTGTACAAGCTGCACTAGGTCATTAACGACAGAAAAGATGTAGACTTGTTCACCGGGTCGATCAGTGAAAGGATAGGAGAGCCAAAGTTGGTAGTGAACACTGAAATCTCCTAGAATGGAGATTTCAAAGAAAGGAGAAATGGATAGAATGTGTTCCATCTTAAGGATAAGATGGTCGAAGAATTTTTCACATTCAGTAGAATTAAGGGATAAGTAAACAGCACAGATATATTTAGTAAGAGAATGACAGGAAAGCCGAAGCCAAAGAGTAGAGAATTGAGAGGATTCAAGCTCAGGAACACGAGAGCAAGGTATGTCGTTGCATACATACACACAAGAGCCACCTTTGGCTTTGAAACGAGTATAGAGAAAGTAGGAGGATACAGAGAAGGGTTTTCTATCAGTCGCCTCAGACAGCCGAGTCTCAGTTAGGTAGGGAAGGTGGGGTTTAGAGGAGAGGTGGTGCACAGCAGAAAGCTCTAGCTCTCCATGTCATCAGTTATCCATCCACCGTGGGAGTACCGCCCAGCTCGACTGGTGCTACAGTCTACTTCCCAAAAGGCTACACGAGATGCTTTGTTCCTGGGTGTAATAGGCAGGTTTATTAATTAGGTTAGGCACTATTCGAGGTAGTATAGTACATCGTGGTACTTGTTCCTTTGCAGTGTATTTTTCATACTACACGTCCCGGTTCTCATGCTATGTGTATCGTTGTAATATCGAGATTAGCTGTGTCAGGGACATGCAAAAGAATACTGAGGTGTAACAGAGAAAATAAATCTATAAGGATGAGGCGCTACGGAGCTTCCTATGCCACCTAGAAATAACTGGTAAAAGTCTAATTCATGTCAGCCATTCCTCCTTCATAGCAACTACTGAATTGTAACGCCACTCCTTAGTACCTCACTTAATATAGGTACAGACTTTTGATGAGACTTTCCCAGGATAAATAAAAAACCTTTGACATAGGGCAGAGTGTCATATTTAACCCATGGAACCCGTGGACGTCTGCTTCATTTTATTCCTGCCATCTCCGGGCGATTTTATTCAGCTTGAGACTCTTTTCCAACTGAGTGAGTTAGATAACAGCCTTAACAAACCCCTTCAATGAAAGAGGCGTATCCCAAGCTGAATTAACTCGTCTGGCAGCAGTAAGAATAAAAATGACGTCACCAAGTTAAGTATGACATCACTTCAAAGTCAAGGGGACGAGGCTGGTGATATGGAGGGAGTAAAAGGAGTCGTGACTCCCTGGCCCGTCTTTTCGTAGGTTAAGGAGGCTCCCCGGTACCTTTTACTGGTTGTTTTAGAATTCGACTATTTGATATTATTCCCTATATTTATGCAAAGTATCTCGATTTATAAAGTACTTAAATAACTCAGCTAATGTTAAGGTGTAATGTGCAAAATAAATAGCTAAAGGAAAGTGCTGGAAAGCCTCCTAACCTCACCAGAGTACGCCCCCATGACTAAAACTCTCTGAATACATACTGAGGTTGGAGGTGCATTTATGGTGTCACTGCCCAACCCCGATTACTGTGCATGACTATTAACTGATTTCATGAAGGACAGGATAATGTTTCGTGAATCGTGAGGGTCATTACGTTACTGATGGTCAATTTCGTGAATGTCGAAAGTTGTAAGTGATTTATTGAATGAACAGCAGAACATTATTTCGTGAATATTAAGATTTATATCGTGAACAACAAAATAACGCTTTGCAAAATTTAAGCCTGTATTGTTTAGAATTAGTGTCGTAAGTGGTTTACTGCATAAACCATAGAAAATAATTTTGTTAAGATTTACTCGTATATCGAGAACAACAGAATAACGCTGACCAACTATGAGACTGTACTTCATGAATATCCAGCTAGTCAGCGTGAATGCAACAGCAGTGTTTCTGTGCAAGACGTAAACTTACCTAAAGAGGAATAAATCCTGTGCAAGCCAAGAGGGACACAGGAACCCGGAGTGGCTACATGGCCTTCACAAATTTGCAATGGGAAAATATTTTGGAGAGAGGATTTCTGAAAATGGATTTTTCGTGTCACTCCCTGTCATAAAAAATACAGGCGGGTATAAAACGTGGAAGCGACTACGGCTCGACGGATATACAAGCTAACTGTTATACATTCAGGAATTTTTAAAACTTGAAATTCATGGAAGCTAACACGTAAAAAATAAAATTCTCTCTCTCTCTCTCTCTCTCTCTCTCTCTCTCTCTCTCTCTCTCTCTCTCTCTCTCTCTCTCTCTCGTCATAAGGCAGTGCCATGTAAAGAATGTATAGCCATAGCACTCTTTTGTTCTGCACATTTGTATGCATTAATTCGTCTCGTGATTGGCTCAGGGAAAAATTATTTATCTACTAAATATGATGACCTTTTTTTCCTTTTATTTTTGTTATTTCAGACGATTTTCTTCAGCGTGGGTGTTTTCTTTTTTTTTTTCGAACAGGAGAGAATGGAAACCAGTATCCATTACTTTCTGCACTACTAGATGTCGCTCAGCCTAAAACAGGAAATCTTCTGGTTGCCGAGAGAGAGAGAGGACAACAAATGTCATGGAACCGTGGGCGTTAAAGCCTAGAGCGCGAAGGTGTGGACAAGGCCCATTTTTTATGATAAATTCTGAAGCATGTGATGATAATAGAGAACATGTGTGACCTCTTTGTATCATTGCTGACTGCACTCTGTAATGAGGGATGCAGGCTAATCACATCCAACAGTTACCGAGTTTTGTAAATGGCCGTCAAAAATTACCGACTTTCACCTTCGCGTACTCAGTTCTAATAAAATAGCCGTTTCTTTTTTTCCCTTTTTATATATGAAATACCTTTACCTACTTTCACATACATTATACAAATTTATGCTCACTCCGTTCGTTTAATGATCATACTGTCCCGGTCCCCTTGAACTGCTAACTACTCAATGAGATTGGCCTCTCAAACTGAGTAGAATCATTCTGCAGTATCAAGAAATAAGTATAAAAAAGTCCTGATAATATGGAGATCAACATCAATGAACAATAAAAATAAAAAATACAATATGTTAACTTAGGCAAAAATGATCCTATGAACAGTGCAAAGAATAACCAGAATTACGATAATATTATCCTTAAAACCAGTGCTACTATGAATATTGCAAAGCATGCCTTACAGTTCTGCTATGTAAACTGCAATAAAAAATTACCTGTGACTATTTCAAAGTATGCCATGAATTATAATATGTAAACTGTATCAAAAACTATCCTGTGGATATTGCGAAGTGTACACAGAATTGCTATCAAATGATTTTACATAATTCTGTCTCCTCCTCAGGCAAGCAGATCAAGAATTTAAGGTCACAGGTCATTGTTCCCTGTAAGATGAGAGTAAGAACTAAAAGAGGTTAGAGCTAGAGCTGCAATAAAACTTAAAACTCGGCGTCAGCTACTGGAAATTGATAGATTACTAACATGTGCAAACTTAGCATATTAGAAATCTATGTGAAACTCCACGTGATAGTGCTGGGGTAGGAGTAAAGACTGTGAAAGCAGGAGTGAAACCGAGAAATTCGGAGCCTTGAATGGTGAGTGAATACAAAGCGTGGTGCTTTATACTAGTGCACTCTGGTAATACTGTTCGGGGTTTATTATTATTATTATTATTATTATTATTATTAATGATTTTATTTTTTATTTATATTTATTAAATCATTAATTATTATACCAACATCTAGTACAATTCTGGCTTTAGTATTCCGATTGTCTCAGTTACCCCGGAGTCCCCCTCATGGGAAACCTGCATCTTCCAAGCCACGAACGACGGGCACTTCCAGTGGTCTCAGCGAGGTAATGATTCCAGTGCATCTTTGCTGAGTGAAGTTTGGACACAGGACTAATAGACGTTCACTGTTGTCTGTGTGGTCTTGACGTCGCTTGTATGCTGAGTTGGGAGTGTGATTGTGTGTGTGTGTGTGTGTGTGTGTGTGTGTGTGTGTGTGTGTGTGTGTGTGTGTGTGTGTGTTTTAAATAGTGATGGAGGTCGGAGTTAAGTCTTGACAGTTACTTGTGTTGATCTTGGGAGGTTAATTTCGTATTTTTTATGTCAGGTAGAATGCTGTCTAGAATGAGGTTTCTTTGTTTGCTTGGGGGAGCTTGCTGAGTGTGGATTTTCTTTTTATGTTTGTATTATTGTAAGTTCATAGTAGGCTATAGTATTGCTAGTAGCAGTACGATTTTTTTCCCAGGCTCGTTGTGATTTGATGGAATGGGTTTGTGGAATCTAAGGTTTTTTTGTGCACAGTAGAGTTCCAACCATATTCAGGCGATAATTAGTAGCCAGAGCTATGGTTTCTGCATGTAGGTGACATATATTTGTTGTCAATGTATATCCTCTCATAGTGCACAAGGTTTTATTTTGTATAGTCAGGAGTTGTGTTCCGTTGGATGGTATATATATATATATATATATATATATATATATATATGTGTGTGTGTGTGTGTGTGTGTGTGTGTGTGTGTGTGTGTGTGTGTGTGTGTGTGTGTGTGTGTGTGTGTGTGTGTGTGTGTGTGTGTGTGTGTGTTTGTATGTATGTATGTATGTATGTATTATAAAATACACTAGCATCGTTAAAATTTACGCAAAATCCGTGAGGCAAGCGGCACCTTACAAAGCTCCCTTCCCCTCCCTCCCCACACACACATGCACACTCACGCTCGCACCAACCACGACTCTGGCTACAACACTATGAAACCTGACAAGGCAAACACATTTCGCCTCGTCACAAGCAAGCACTCCCCGCCCTTCACCAGCAAACGGGGGACAAGAATAGATGTTGGAATGGAGCTGTGGGGAGATAGTCAAACTCCTTGTTACATCCATCAGCTTCTTCCATGTCAGCTGCACTAGGATACCCTATGATTCTGTCGCCTTTTGGGGAGGCGGTGGCTCAATCGGTAGAGACAACTGCCTACAGTCCTACCGGACACAGGTTCAAATCCCCGCTGGGGCAGGGAACAGTTTAAGGATCTGAATTTCATTAATGCATACTTTACTGATAGACCAGAAAACCCGCCGACATGTCGTCAAAATAGAGTCGCTAATACCAGGGCACCAGTCCTGTATGAGACAGCCCTAGCATGTATTCAATATGGACGGTGGGTGTTAGTGCCGAAGTGGTGACATGTAGAGACGTATGGTATGTAGGAGGACTACTGGGCCCTGGGAGCAGCTGTGAAGCCTATGCCCAGAGTCGGACACATTAAAAAAAAAAAAAATCGCAAATGCGTCGTATCAAGTCCTCCTCTTCTCCCCTGTTCAGCCCCATCCGTGTCGTGTCAGGTGGTTTCTCTTCCTTTTTCAACACCATCTGTGTCACTTCATGTTATCCCCTTCCTTCATTTTAATATCTAATTTTCTGTATCTTGTTCTTAGCCATTCCTTTTTCCATGCCTCAACTCCTATCCCTTTCCGCCTCACTCTGCATCTCACCATTTTCATGTCTTTCCCCTTGTCGGTTCCAAGTGTCCCTATTATGAGTGCAACATTCTCCCCTTCCTGTCTCTCCATGTCGTTCTCGTCATCTCAGCCCCTCCGTGTCTTTCCAAACCATTTCTTACCCCTCTCCTTCTAGGTTCAAGTCGTCCCTCTTCACTACCCTCCTGCATCTCGTTTCAAGTCGTTCTGCCGGTTTTCATTTCGTTCCAGATTATTTCCCCATCCCCTGCCACCCGCAACCTGAGCGAGGCGGGAGTTAAAAGTGCGACGACCCGAGAAATGTGGTGAGTATGGTGACTTGGAGTGTACCCACCGATAGTGTGCCTGGGAGATTGATTGTACGTTTTATCAGCTATCCCCAATCCACCCACACGCTTCCACAAGCACGCACCAGCGCTCGCGCTGGCACACACACACACACACACACACACACACACACACACACACACACTTAGCTTTCCCTCCTTCTCACCTTTCCTTCTTTCCTCTCCCCTCTCCCCTACTTCCTCACTTTCATTTTACCCCACTCCCTTCCCATCACACACACACTTCCTTCCCTCTTATTCCGCTCACCCTTACCCCCTCTCCTCTCCCCGTTTGTCCTTCCCACCCTACTCCCACACAAGACTCTACCTTCTACTACCCTACCCCTCTCCCCACACACCCCATTCCTCAGGGAAAAGGATATGTGCGCGGGAAAGAGGGTTCCACGTCCTAAGCGAAACCAGATTCAGGGAGACAAAAGGAAAGGACACACACAGACACACGCACACACACACACACACACACACACACACACACACACACACACACACACACACACACACACACACACACACACACACACACACACACACACACACACACACACACACACACACACACACACACACACACACACACACACACACACACACACACACACGGTATCAGGAAGGCTGCAGTTTTTTTATCCTTTATTTTGCGTTTGACTGGGAAAGTGGAGTGACAGATAAATATGTCTTAAGAGACTGCCTTTCTGTGATATGCATAGGCAAGGAAATGAAATGGAATTTTGATGTATGCTACGACTCGTCTCACTTGAAACAAATATTAAAGCGAAATAAGATGATTTGTGATACACAGAATCGAGCCCCTAAGCCGCTGTTCAAAGGATAATGTATTTATGGAGCGCATCGGTTGAGGTATGTGTTTGTGTACATACGGCAGCATTTCGGGGTTCCCAGTTGGAGTCTTAGCTTCTTTATTTCCTCAGCTTTATCTGTATGTAGACTTGGATATATATAGGTGAGCATATGTAGAGGCATGTCTGTAAAAGTATATCCATTCCCAGTTGGACTTCTAACACCTTACTTTCCTCGATTTGTTTTTTCTGTTTGTATATTCTTCGTCATTGCATCGGTTCAGCACACACACACACACACACACACACACACACACACACACACACACGCTCGCTGGTGCAGTGGTAACGTTCTCGCTTGCCATCTGGTAGACGGGAGTTCGCGCCTCGCTCAGGTTGTGAAAAGTTTCACTGACGAAGTGGGTGGTCACTGTCCCCCTTGAGCAAGGGGACGGGTGTGTGCGTGTGTGAAGGTCACAGGCTTGCCCTTAGATCGGACTATATGAGCCCTCAGTTCCCTTCCGGGAGGGTAAAAGATGACGATCACGACCATCAAGTGATCCTGACCGACCCGGTGAGTTACACACACACACACACACACACACATTCTCCTTCTCTTCTACGTGTATATCTAACCCTGTCTCACTCTCCCACTTACTCACTCACATCTCCTCCACTCGTATGCGCTGTCAAATGGATATTTCCTAACTGGATCTGACCTACCACAATTAAAATCCTTCCCAGATCACTTTTTCGTTACTAGGCTCATATTCTAGTGTTAAATCATTTAGAAGCACGGCATTCAGGATGGAGAGACGGTGATTTTAGGCCAAGCTAAAGTGAAAAGGGCATGGTGTGGTGAACAATAGTGGGCTGAATAAAGTGTGAGGGTCCTTGCGACTGTACGTGTGAGTGACAGCCTCATGATGTTTTCAGTGGTTTGCCTTCATTAGCGGATACTACTTCAGATGTTCCATTCTCTCTCTCTCTCTCTCTCTCTCTCTCTCTCTCTCTCTCTCTCTCTCTCTGATATATTTCTATCTCTGTAGTCATTCTTTCCTCCTCTCTCACTTTCACTCTTCAGGCATTCCTTCCCCCTCCCTCTTACTCTTTCACTTCCTTCCCCCATGCCCGTCACGTACCCCAGCCTGACCCCCTCTTTCTCTCTCTTTCCAGCCACTCTAACCCTGTCTCACTCTCCCACTTACTCACTCACATCTCCTCCACTTCCCACTTCCCCTCTCTTTCTTCCCCTTCTCCTCCCCTCTCATACTTTCATACCAGCAGTCTCTCAATCTACTGTTAGTCCTTCTCTTCTTTTTCTCACTCACGCACCAATTCCCTTTCATGGCGGCCACGCTATACTCTTCTTCTTCCCTGCGTTTTCATATCTGTCCCTCCTCTCCTTTCTCCCCCTCCCTGTTCTCCCCTTCGCTGGCTTTGTTCCTTTCTCCTACTTCTCAAGTTCTCATTCCCTCAGTTAAATCGTGTGTCTTTTCTCTCTTCCCGTCCCTGTTTTGTTCCCATTCTCTTCGCTTACGAGTACCTTTTTTATCCCCTCCTTCCTTTCCTCTCCTCTCCACGCTCCTCCTTTCCTCTACACTTTCCTTCCAACACCCCTCCCATCTCTCTTCTTCCTTCCCATTCCTCTTCTCCCGTACCCCACCCCCTTCTTTACCCTCTCCTCTACTCCCTTCCCCCTCCCCTTCCTTACCCTCTCCTTTTCTTCCATCCCTTCTTTCCCCCCCTCCTCTTCTCCCTCCTTCCCCCTCTCTCCATCCTCCCAGCCTATCACCACCATCGATTCTGCTGTCGCTATGTCTTATACCGTTTCATGGTTATTCCTAATTACTTTTTTCCGAAGGCCGAGGAAATGAGGAAGAATGTGAGAAGAATTAACTTTTTTCCTAATGATATTATTTTGGTTTTCATTAATTATTACTGTTGGTACTATAATGCTGATAATGTTGTTGATGTTGTTGCTATTGTTATATGTAGTTGTGGTAGTAAAAGTATTAGTATTAATAGTTTTTATCGGTATCATCATTTCACTATTATTATTATTATTATTATTATTATTATTATTATTATTATTTTCTGTTTACCAGGATACCATTTACAATGCTGGGCGGTAACCATATAACCAAATTACGATGCCTGGTGGTTTAGTGGGTAATTAAGGTGAGTCGGATTGAGCCTGTATAAGTTTCTATCGAAGTTTTTTTTTTTTTAATGCTAAGAAGAAGGAACCAAAGGCCATGAGCCCGCAATAACTGTTCCTTCCAAGAGAAAAACAAACTACAAGAGAGACTGGGGTTTATTGCTCACGTAATGCCACTCAGGGATGAGTGAGGTTGGTCCCTCTAATCTTAAAATCAGGATCAACGTGTATGTATGTATGTATGTATTATTATTATTATTATTATTATTATTATTATTATTATTATTATCATTATGATTATCATTATTATTATTATTATTATTATTATTATTATTATTATTATTGTCGTTAGTGAGTGGATGTAATGTGCCGGTACTAATGATTCACATAAAGTAACCAAAATGCCTCTGAAATACCTACAATGCACATAAAACACCAGACATACATAACAAACCAACTGTATACATATAAAGCAACTAGAAAACAAGAACAATTTCATCTATAGCAGCTTGAATCCGTACAACGTTATACAGATTCATATAAATTATCTTGAATGCCAAACAGAGAAACTAAAATACACTATAAAGTAAATAGAACGAAAGATTAATAAGTCAGAGAGGCAGGGTGTCTTGTGAGGTGAGAAGTTGAGAATCTTCCCAGAGTTAATGGGCAACTTGGGAGGTGCTCGCGGAGAATACGCAACTTTTGTGGGAAGAAGTTTGGTTTTTGAGTTGTTTAGCCTGTGAGAGTCGGTGCATCAGTGGACACACACACACACACACACACACACACACAATCATAAAACACTCAACACAGCATCCACACCAAGCCACACATAATTACACACACAAACTCTCTAATAACTTCCTCATAGACTCACATGCTTTAGGTTACATTGCTTCCCGGTATAAGCTCGCTCGGTGAATGCTGGTTGCAGTCTAATCCCTGGGGTGATGGAAGGACGAATAAACTATCCTCCGCCTTGTGCCTACGCCTCACTGGGGACTCTGAATGTGTGGATGGGATTTGGGAGTTTCATTGGAAGCACTGAATAGTTTCTTGACACCATCGTGCATTAAACGCAAACTAATTGACATGGAAACCGATACCTGTGTACATGGATACTCATACATATTCACACCTATAAATTTCTTTTTCATTTACACACACACACACACACACACACACACACACACACACACACACACACGCACTGCCCATTCGCACGCCATAATCACAGACTCATATATCCACTCCTCCACACCCTCACCACATATCATTCACACCCTGCCATTCATATCCACACCCTAACATACCTCCACACACTGCCACCATTCACTCTCAGTACATTTCCACACATCCTGTGAACTCTAATGTGTTGTTCAATTACGTTTGGAGAGGTGGATGAAAGCTAGTTACAGAGAGGCAGGGTGAGTAGGCCTATAATTCATTCCGATGAAAGAGAGAGAGAGAGAGAGAGAGAGAGAGAGAGAGAGAGAGAGAGAGAGAGAGAGAGAGGAATTTGGGAGAAATATAAAAGGTACATAGATACAGAGGCCATACAAACCTTAGGATCCTCTCGTTCCCCAACTTCCCTCGACCCAGACACACAGATGCATGCTTTCACGCTCCATCACATTCATACAGCCTTACATTCCTCCACCATAAATTTCTCCACCTTGAACATGACTCATTTTCCTCCACCCTCCCATCCCCTCCACCTTACATTCTTCCAACTTTCCTATTCTTCAGCGCTTTTATTCCAACATTCCTCCACTTTTCTTCACTTACATTCCTCCACCTTCTCATTCCTCATCTCCTCCACTCCATTTCCACTTCACCTCCACATTCCTTACCCTTCCACACCCACATTCCTCCACTTTTCCATCCCCACATTCCTCCACTCATGCACTTTCCCTTCACTTTCATCACTTTCTCACACCCATATTCCTCCACTCCCCCATCCCTACACCCCTCCTCTCCTCCTCCTCCACACTCCTCTTTCCACACCATCAGGGAGATATGAGTTAATCTACTCTGTTTTCAGTGAGATTGAAAAAGAAAAATGAGGGGATGAGGAGCATAGGCTGACTCTCCAGCTGTCTATACCTCGTCTGAGGTGGATAGGTAGATGGCTAGATGGATGGATGGATAGATGGATAGATGGATGGTTGGGTCGATATGTTGATGAATGGTTCGATGGATGGATGCATGGATGGACAGGTAGGTGGATGACAGATGAATGGATGGATAAGTGGTTGGGAAATGGATGGGTAAGTGAATGGATGGATGGATGGATGGATAAGTGGATGGATGGATGGATGGACAAGTGGATGAATAGATGAATGGATGGATGGATGGATGGATCAACATAAGAGTGAATAGATGATTAGAGAGATGGATGTATAAAATGATAGATGGATAAATAGACAGGTAGATTGACAGCGAAGGCACACACTGCTGACCAATTAACTTACACGACAGAGTTTTACATACCTGGTATGCAATATTTGCCTTTTCTCTTTCATTTTGACATTTGCCTGAAGCTACACAGGAAACTGATATTTACTGTTTCCAGATAAGCAACAGCACTCATTTTATTTCAAACAGACAAACAGATAGACAAACGGACATATAGAGAGAGAAGGAGAAATAGCTCAATAAAAAGAAATAATGAGATTAAGAAAACCTGAAACAGACAAATAGATAAAGAGAAACAGAGAAAGAGAGAAAAAAAAAAACGGATTAAAAAAGTAAAGAAAAATAGATATCAATTTTCACCTGGCTATCATAAGGCCATTAACAGGTGGCACTACTTTCGCCAGGCACCTAATAAAAAGGGATGGGTACTTACTGTTTGTTTCACGGGCATTAGTGAATGGGCTGGCTGGAGGTAATGGAGATGAGGGGAGAGGGAACGGGGAAGGGGGGGGAGGAAATGGGAGAGGAATGGGAGAGAAAGAAAATAGGGGATGGAGAAAGGTGAAGGAGGGGGGAGGCAGAGGAAGAAAAGGAGAAAGAGGTGAAGATATGGGAAGGGAGGAGGGAAGTGGGGGGCAGAAGGAATGGGGTAGAGAGGGAGAAGGGAATGGGGAAGAAGTGAAAATGAGGGGGAGGAGAGGCTGGATACGGGAGACGGGAGACACTGGAGAAGGTAGGGAATGGAGCAGGGGAAGGAGTGGGCAGACAGGAAATACTAAGGTAGGTTAGGGAATGCGGGACGAAGGGAGAAGGAAATGGGTGTTAATGGAGAGGGCATAGGGTAGACTCGGTATCTTTGTTACTGAGAGAGAGAGAGAGAGAGAGAGAGAGCATATATCTAAAGAACGGTCTAAAGATACGATCATGGTTTTGCATTATTTTTCACTTCTTCCCAAATTACCTTACCGTGTCATAATCACTCTCTCTCTCTCTCTCTCTCTCTCTCTCTCTCTCTCTCTCTCTCTCTCTCTCTCTCTCTCTCTCTCTCTCTCTCCTATTGACACATGAGTAGTTTATCTAATTAATTTCCATGCACTCAAAGGTAAGAATAATAATAATAATAATTATAATAATAAGAACAATAATAATAATAATAATAATAATAATAATTATCATTATTATACAAATACCTTCACCGGGAACTGCTCTGCTCTCTCCGCGTATTTACAGATTCGAATATTGAATCTAACCGAGTAAATATCAATTACCCCTGACTCATAATCCTCAGAGGCAGAATGAGAGACTAATTAAGCTGTTTTTGTTGTTCTTGTCATTTTTGTTGTTGTTGCTTGTCGTCGTTGTTGTTGTTGTTTTCATGGCATAAAGCCTGTCTGTTCTGGTAGTGCATTGGCGGTGATGGTGTGTAGGTGGGTAAGTATTTTGTAGTTGTGTGTGTGTGTGTGTGTGTGTGTGTGTGTGTGTGTGTGTGTGTGTGTGTGTGTGTGTGTGTGTGTGTGTGTGTGTGTGTGAGAGAGAGAGAGAGAGTGCGCTTGTGTGTGTGTGTGTGTGTGTGTGTGTGTGTGTGTGTGTGTGTGTGTGAGAGAGAGAGAGAGAGAGTGCGCTTGTGTGTGTGTGTGTGTGTGTGTGTGTGTGTGTGTGTGTGTGTCTGTGTGTGTCTGTGTATGTGTGTGTGTGTGTGTGAGAGAGAGAGAGAGAGAGAGAGAGAGAAAGGGCAGCAGGGTGTTGGGTAAGGCTGATTGTGAAGTTAATTTTGTGACTGTTTTCTGAAGGTTTAGCTGTGTTTTGTTGGGCTTTGTATTCTTTCTGATCCCATAATATGTCATGAGGTGAAAAGTTGTTGGGTTACTGTCTCATGATTGTATTGTTGTGTTGAAGTTGTTATTGTGTGTTTTGGACTGAACGTATGGTGTGATGCGACTAATTCTGCCGTAAATATCTACATTCTTGCTGCTGTGCTTGTGTGTTGTGTTAATGTACTAGTATTATAGTCTATTTTCATTTTACGGAACTGGACCACTCCCTTAACTTGAATACTATGTCGTGGTTGTGTGAAATTCAGTAACTCTTAACTGGTAATAAAAACCTCCCTCCAGTCTGACTACACTTGGCTGTCAACTGGGCTGAAGGGGTAAGGGATCTTCGTCAGGCTTGAACAAACGCTCTGTTTTCTATCCTGCATCTGATGACATTGTCTTCTGTGTTGCCTGTGTTGCCCTTGAAGTCGAGCCTTGTGTATCGTGTCTCTTGCTGCAACTGTCTCTTGTTTTGCGCTGAATCTATGTTGTTCCGTACATGAGTGTTGTGTTCCTATAGTTGTGCTGCATCGTGTTTCTATTCTGGCTTTCATGTACCAGTTGTAATCAGCTACTGCATTACCACTATACCTGTATCCCTGCTGTAACATAATATATTGTGTTTCCACGCTAATAATATATTGCGTTGCTGAGTCGGAGGAAGGGTGACTTGCAGTCCCAGTGGATCCAGGTCTGAAGGCTGGTTGGAGCAGGGAACAGCTTAAGGATTTGATTTCGGCAAAATAGACTTTACTGATCCAGCAAAAGACCTGCCGTCAAGTAAAAAAAAAACCGCTAATACCAGTGCACCAGTCCTGAATGAGACACCCCTAGCATTATCCAATATGGACGGTGGATGTTAGCTCCGAAGTAGTACCATGTGGAGTTGTAGGTAGGAGGACTACGAGACCCCAGGGAGTGGACTGTAAAGCCAATGTCCAGAGTCGGAAATATATTAAAAAAAAAAAAGATACTGTTGTATCATATATCTCCTGAATAACCCTTGTATGATCATCGTTCCTGTAGCCTTACTGTATCCAGATACTGCATATCATGAGTCTAACGTAATTATTTCATACGATGCATCTGTATCGTGTCTCCTGTAATCATCCTTGCATCACGCCTGTATCACGTATCACCTGTAATTATGCCTGTAGCCGTATCCCTGCTGTAACTCCTTGTACCACTGTTGTAAATTGTGTCCCCTGTAATCATCCTTGCATCACCGCTATCATGTACCTTCTGTAATTACCCTTGTACCTGTATTTCCGATAATCATCCTCTCACCACCTGTACCCCCGATGTAGTCTAACGCTGTGTTGTTTGCGGGTTGAGCAATAGAGGACGGGTGTGATGGTGGGCTGAAATTTTAGATGCAGCAAAAAAGCAAACCCACTTGAGGGGATATTGACACACACACACACACACACACACACACACACACACACACACACACACACACACACACACACACACACACACACACACACACACACACACACACACACACACGCGCGCGCGCGCCCACGAGTGCGCACGCCTATTTTCACAAGATATCTACTCTCTTTTCATTTATCCCCTCTCCTTGTGTGTGTGTGTGTGTGTGTGTGTGTGTGTTAAGGTACAAATGCCGCTTACACCACTGAAAACTCGCTTCTTGAGTGTCTGACGCAGAACAGAGCTGCCTCATGGGAATGAATTGCGGGGGAAAAAAAAATTATTCTTGGTGTAAAACTATCTATATCTATATCTATCTACCTCTGTCTATTACCTATATATCTGTCTACCTATCTATCTATCTACCTATCTATCTACCTATATCTACCTATCTACTTTATCTATCTATCTATCCATCTATCTATCTATCTATCTATCTATCTATATATATATATATATATATATATATATATATATACTGTATATATATATATTGTTACATAGCCTATGATTTCATCATCCTTTGTGTAATTTTAACGCACAGTATGCTGCATGTTGGATCACGAGCGTTTTCTGCCTCAGTCCCCCCCTTCTACCGTTATAGTAGAGTAAGTCGTCCTTTCTGTTGTTCAGAGCAGGATTTTCAGCTCTTTGTCCCCATGGCTTCATTTGCGCGTCCTTCTTACAAGTTGTATCAAGCTCTGCTGGCCCCTATATAATGAGCTCAGTCTCTGCATTATTGCCACTTAGATCTGCTCCTCATTTTGTTCACATCTCTGTCCTCCCCTGTACAGTTATTATTGAGTGCTCAGGAAGTCTCCAACCATCTAGCAGCTGTGTAATTTGAGTATAACTGTTTTTGCATTTTTTCTTGTACTGTGTAGCATGAGTTTAATTTGTGGGCCTAGTGAAGTTTTTGTAATTCATGTAGGGTTCTTGTTGTCAGCCATCATTAATAATAGTTTGTATCTGTAATAATTTACCTTGCATTAACTGAGTATTACCCGGTGTATTTTCATTTTATCAGGGCTAACTTAGATAAATTTACTCTTGCTAATTTCGTATTAATAGAGGCTATTGCAGTTAACCATATATTTAACCTGTTTTTTGCCATTACAGTATCCTTATGAGTCCTGAATGTTTTGTTGTTAGTTTGAGCATTAAACTTTAACTTGTAATTTTACCTAACTCTTTTATTTTGAACCTGGACCTTTACGGGACAGTAGTGATTATTAGTATTCTCACTTAAAGTGTACATTATCTTTCTCTGTTCCGTAACATAAATTTGGCGACCTCTTATCAGGATATTCAGGATATTATCATAAGGATATTGCTTGATATTTTGTGACTGTGATTTATTCATGATGTCTACTATTACTACACTTGATGAAGCCAAAGATTTTTTGTCAAATGTGCAAACCATGTGTGATGTAGAAAACAGAACAAAGAATGAACTTAAGCTTGTTGCTCAACAATTGGGAATTGCTGTTCGCTCTCATCATTCTAAAGATCAAATTGTTGACATGATTAATGAAAGCTTGTTTAATGTAACTCCTCCAAATGAGCGAACGCAGATTGAATTAGCTAAGTTACAGTTAGCCCTGCAGGAGGCTCAGGCTAAGGAGGCGGAGTCTCGTGTTAAGGAGGCTGAATTTCAAACAAATGCTAAGGAGGTTGAATCTCAGGCTCGGATTCAGGAGGCACAAATAAAGGCTCAGGCACAAATTGAACTTGCTAGGATTCAGGCAGATCATGAGTATCGTATGAAACAAGGTGGAACTGAATCATCTAGCTCGGATGATTTTGATGTGGCTAAAAATGTTAAACTTGTCCCTCCTTTTAATGAATCTGATTTAACAAAGTATTTTCAGTTGTTTGAGAGGGTAGCTACAGGTTTTAATTGGCCAAAAAAGTATTGGCCAGTACTCCTTCAAACTGTTCTCACCGGTAAAGCTCAAGTAACTTATGCATCTTTGCCTCAGGATCAATCTGATAATTATGATGTAGTTAAGAGCTTGATTCTTAAGGCCTATGAGCTTGTTCCTGAAGCCTATAGAGTAAAATTTAGGACAACTTATAAGCAAGATAAGCAATCCCATGTTGAGTATGCAAAAATCAAAGAAGATCTGTTAGAGCAGTGGTTAAATTCTAAGAATGTGGATTCTGATTTCGGTAAATTTAAGCAGATGATTTTGCTGGAGGACTTCAAAAGGTGTTTTAATAAAGATGTAAGCCTATATCTTAATGAGAAAAGAATAGATAATTTGTCTGATGCTGCAGTTTTAGCTGATGAATATGTTCTCACTCACAAGAGATATTCTAAAGAAAAAAGGAAAGCTGAGAGTAAGTACGTTGCCTCTACTCAGAGTACAGGTAACAGGAAAGAGAATAAAGATGATGTTTCTCAGGAAGTAAATACCAGCTTCACCTCTAGATTTCAGAAAAGTAAATGTACTTATTGTAGTAAGCTTGGTCATACTACAGAGAAATGTTTCAGGAGACAGCGTGATGTGAACAAAAAGGAGTCTTTAAATATTCAGTCAATTGGTCTAGTGTCCACCCTTGAGAGTTTCCAGAATTCTTTAACTGAGTTAACTGAATCTGCTTTGAGGGGTTACATAAATTCTCATGATGGAGCTCCTCTTTTGAGCAGTAACGTGGGTGACACTCTCAAGAGTTCATGTGCTAATTTCCTGTCTGATGGTTTTGTCAGTCCTCTGGACAGTAATAACAGGAAATCAGTTAAAATATATCGTGATACAAGTGCTTGCCAATCCCTTATGCTGACCAGTGTTCTAGGCTCTAATGTTAATTCCTCTGCTGAAACTGTAATCTTACAAGGTGTAGGGAATAATTACTTCTCTGTCCCTTTGTGCAGAGTGAATTTAGAGTCTGGTTTTGTTAATGGTTCCGTTATGGTTGGGTTGGTTGAGACACTCCCAATGTCAGGTGTAACTTTCTTACTTGGAAATGATATTGGTGGAAGTCAAGTGTGTCCAGCTCCTCAGTTGTCTGGTGAGCCAGTGGCTGCGACCCAGGATTGTGATGTCCCTGATGTGTTCCCTGCATGTGCTGTCACTAGGGCTAAGTCTAAAGTTACTGGTGATTTAGAGGATAATGATGATGATGATGTTATCCTAGCTGACACTTTTCTTGCTAATTTGGACCACTCACCAGATGAGGCAGTACCCCGTAGTGTTGATAATTTGTCTCGTCAAGAGTTGGTTGAGTTGCAGGTTGCTGACCCAGAGTTGAAAGGTCTAGCTAACTCTGCTTGCAGTGAGGAAGAGTCAGCTGGTGTTTCTACTTGTTATTATGTAAAGTCAGGAGTACTTATGAGGAAGTGGAGACCCCCAACAGCATCAGCCGACTGTGAATGGAAGGTTGTACATCAAGTTGTCATCCCTCGTGTTTGTAGGCAGGATATCATTAGAGTGGCTCATGATTCCAGTTTGGCAGGACACCTTGGAGTGAGGAAGACTGTGGCACGCATTTTGAAACACTTCTACTGGCCAGGTATCTTCAGGGATATTTCCTGGTATTGTAAGTCTTGTCACACCTGTCAAGTTGTGGGGAAGTGTAATCAGACCGAAAAGGTTGCACCTCTAGTTCCCATTCCTCCTTTTGAGGCGCCTTTCACCCGTGTGGTGGTGGATATTGTGGGCCCTCTTCTTAACACTTCTTCAGGATTTTCTTATGTGTTGACCCTGATTGATATGGGTACTCGTTATCCTGAAGCCATTCCACTTAGAAATATCTCAGCAAAGAACGTGGTTAAGGAAATACTAGGGTTCTTCACGAAGTTTGGTCTGCCCAAGGAGGTACAGTCAGACCGGGGAAGTAATTTCATGTCAAATGTTTTCAAGCAGTCTCTGAAAGAGTTGGGCATCACCCAGATCACGTCTTCAGCTTACCAACCCCAGACCCAAGGAGCGTTGGAGAGATATCATCAAACACTCAAATCGATGCTCAAGAAATACTGTTTGGAACATCAGAAAGACTGGGATAAAGGTCTTCCATTCGTTGTATTTGCTGCAAGATTATCTCCAAATGAATCACTGGGCTTCTCACCTTTTGAACTACTGTTTGGCCATGAAGTAAGAGGACCCCTTAAGCTACTCAAGGAATGCTGGCTGTCAGAGGAAGATGACGTCAACCTGCTGGAGTATGTGATGAAGTCCAAAGAACGGCTGTCCACTGCTTTACAACTGGCGCGAGAGAATTTAGGAGCTGCTCAGGAGAAGATGAAGACGTGGTATGATAAGAAGTCCAGGTTACGCCACTTTCAGCCAGGAGATCAGGTTTTGATTCTGCTACCGGTTCATGGGCAACCTCTTCAAGCCAAGTTTAGTGGTCCTTATTTCGTGGAGAAGAAACTCAGTGATGTCAACTATGTTATCGCTACACCAGATCATAGAAAGAACAAGCAACTTTGTCACATCAACATGCTAAAGTTATATCACAGGCGGGACGAAAATAATCCAGTCTGCACTGTAGCTGTTCCACCCGAGTCTGCAAGTGAAGTTCTCCCATGCAGTATGAGCCTGAGTGATAGTTTGGGGAAGAATCCTGATATCATGAATGATCTCCAGACTAAGCTTTCTCATCTAGCTCCCGAGGAAAGGCAGGAGTTTTCGGCATTACTGCAGGAGTACCCGCAAGTGTTCCGTGCCACTCCAGGAAGAACCACTGTGTTGATGCATGATGTCGATGTTGGAGACGCAAAGCCAATTAAATTGCCTCCTTACCGTGTGAACCCAGTGAAAGTTCCTCTCATCCAGAAGGAGCTTGGCTACCTGTTGGACCACAGGATGATTGAGCCCTGTCAGAGAGAGTGGAGTTCTCCTGTCACTCTAGTCCCTAAGCCGGGTGGGTCACAGCGGCTTTGCATTGACTACAGACGTGTTAATCAGATAACCAAAACAGACACTTACCCTCTCCCTCGCGTGGAAGATTGCATAAGCAAGATCGGAAAAGCTAGGTACATAAGTAAGTTTGATTTGTTAAAGGGATACTGGCAAGTACCTATGACTAAACGTGCTAGGGAGATCTCATGTTTTGTAACACTAGGAAAGACTTTTGCATGTTCTGTAATGCCGTATGGTATGAAGAATGCACCAGCCACATTTCAGAAGCTCATGAATGTTGTAACAGAGGGTTTGGCAGGGTGTGTTGTTTATATTGATGATGTATTAATCTTCAGTGACAACTGGAAAGATCACCTATGCCATGTCAGTAAATTTCTTGAGCGTTTGGTTCAGGCTAATCTTGTAGCTAATTTATCAAAGTGTGAGTTTGGTCAAGCTAAAGTTCAGTACCTTGGGTACGTAATTGGTGATGGACATGTTGCACCACCAGGAGCTAAGGTTCAGGTTATAAGTGATCTTCCCAGACCTAAAAGTAGGAAAGAGCTACAAAGATTTTTGGGAATGGTAGGTTATTACAGGAGATTTGTTCTTAACTGTTCTATTCTTGTATCACCACTTACAGACCTACTGAAAAAGGGAGTTAAATTTGTCTGGACCGATAACTGTGAATCCTCTTTCAACAAACTTAAAGCTACTCTATTAAGTCAGCCAGTGTTCGCTACTCCAAATTTTGCTAAGCCTTTTAAGATGGCTGTTGATGCAAGTGATACAGGAGCTGGGGCTGTTTTGCTGCAAGAGGATGATCAGGGTATTGAACACCCTGTATCTTATTACAGTAAGAAGTTCACTCCACCTCAAAAGAACTACTCAACTATTGAGAAAGAGCTTTTGGCCTTGATTTTGGGTTTACAGCATTTTTCATTTTATTTGTGTTCTGGTTTTGACCCCATAGTCATTTATACCGATCATAACCCACTGAAATTCCTTAGTAAGTTTAGAGATAAAAATCAGAGATTGACAAGATGGAGTCTACTTCTTCAGGAGTATTCATTAGACATACATGTCAAGGGGAAAGAAAATGTTATTGCAGATTGCTTATCTAGACTTTAGACAGATTGTTTTAGAGTAATAAGAAATTTCCTTTGTAAATTTCTTTTTCTTTGTGGGGAGGTGTTACATAGCCTATGATTTCATCATCCTTTGTGTAATTTTAACGCACAGTGTGCTGCACGTTTGATCACGAGCGTGTTCTGCCTCAGTCCCCCCCTTCTACCGTTATAGTAGAGTAAGTCGTCCTTTCTGTTGTTCAGAGCAGGATTTTCAGCTCTTTGTCCCCATGGCTTCATTTGCGCGTCCTTCTTACAAGTTGTATCAAGCTCTGCTGGCCCCTATATAATGAGCTCAGTCTCTGCATTATTGCCACTTAGATCTGCTCCTCATTTTGTTCACATCTCTGTCCTCCCCTGTACAGTTATTATTGAGTGCTCAGGAAGTCTCCAACCATCTAGCAGCTGTGTAATTTGAGTATAACTGTTTTTGCATTTTTTCTTGTTCTGTGTAGCATGAGTTTAATTTGTGGGCCTAGTGAAGTTTTTGTAATTCATGTAGGGTTCTTGTTGTCAGCCATCATTAATAATAGTTTGTATCTGTAATAATTTATCTTGCATTAACTGAGCATTACCCAGTGTATTTTCATTTTATCAGGGCTGACTTAGATAAATTTACTCTTGCTAATTTCGTGTTAATAGAGGCTATTGCAGTTAACCATATATTTAACCTGTTTTTTGCCATAACATTATCCTTATGAGTCCTGAATGTTTTGTTGTTAGTTTGAGCATTAAACTTTAACTTGTAATTTTACCTAACTCTTTTATTTTGAACCTGGACCTTTACGGGACAGTAGTGATTATTAGTATTCTCACTTAAAGTGTACATTATCTTTCTCTGTTCCGTAACAATATATATGGAGCCTCCGTGGTACAGTGGTAGAGTGTGTGTTTCGCACACTGGTGAGCGCGGATTCGCCTCCCGCCAGAGTTGTAAAAACTTTGGGAAGCGTTCACCAAAGCCACTTGCTACTTTGGCGGACACAATGGATGCTGTGGTTGAACCAGTGTCGCATGCTAGTATGCTTGCACCCAATCGGCTTAAGGCGGGCCGATTACACTTGGTTCACAGACTACACACACATCCAAAGCCACTACAACACTACAATCACACTCACAAGCACTTCTCACCCTACATACAGTCTCTACCAGAAAGCCTAAGCCACTAGGTAGAGATACATTGGCTGTATCGTCCCTGCTTCAGTAGGGATAGGCCGGTCCTGCAGTGGACCTAAACGGCTGATGATGATATATATACGAGTATATATATATATAAATATATATATATATATATATATATATATATATATATATATATATATATATATATATATATATATATATATATATATATATATATATATATATATCATCCATTGAGGTCCACGACCGGCCTATCCCTACCGAAGCAGGGACGATACAGCCAATGTATCTCTACCAAGTGGCTTAGGCTTTCTGGCAGAGACTGTATGTAGGGTGAGAAGTGCTTGTAAGTGTAATTGTAGTGTTGTAGTGGCTTTGGATGTGTGTGTAGTCTGTGTACCAGGTATAATCGGCCCGCACAAGCCGACTGGGTGCAAGCATACTTTACATTAAGCGACACTGGTTCAACCACAGCACCCCCTGTGTCCGCCAAAGTAGCAAGTGGCTTGGTGAACGCTTCCCAAAGTTTTTACAACTCTGGCGGGAGGCGAATCCGCGTTCACCAGTGTGCGAAACGCACACTCTACCACTGTACCACGGAGGCTCCATATATATATATATATATATATATATATATATATATATATATATATATATATCTATATATATATATATATGAGAGCCCCTGTGATACAGTGGTAGAGTGTGCGTTTCGTACATGGGTGAGCCAGGGTTCGCACCCCGCCAGGGTAATAAACTTTGGGAGTGTTCACCCGGCCACGTACTGCATTGGCGGACACAAGGGGTGCTGTGGTTGAACCAGTGTCGCTTAATGTAAAGTATGCTTGCACCCACTCGGCTTGTGCGGGCCGATTATATTTGGTTCACATACTACACACACATCCAAAGCCACTCCAACACTACAATTACACTTACAAGCACTTCTCACCCTACATACAATGTCTACCAGACAGCCAAAGCCTCTTGGTAGAGATACATTGGCTGTATCGTCCCGACTTCAGTCAGGATAGGCCGGTCCTGCAGTGGATACTCAAACGGCTGATGATATATATATATATATATATATATATATATATATATATATATATATATATATATATATATATATATATATATATATATATATATATATATATATATATATACACTCACACCAGCTGGAAATGGAGGAAAAAAACATTTATATAAATTTTACAAAAGCGATTAATTTCCATAAAGAAGATGTAAGAAATGGAGAAAGGGGACATCAGCACGGATAAGCTAATAACATTTAAGTCTGTTTGTTAATCTAGTTCTGTTGTCTCGCAAGTAGGTCATAAACACAAGCTGCTCTCTCTTAAGCCCGTGGTTGAGAGTGGGACAATGGTCGGATTGGACGACCACAATACTGGATGAACAGCCGTCCTTCCACGACACTGCAATAAGGGGAAAGGGCAGGGTGGTGAGGAGGACTGGGAGGAAATAGGTAGGTAGGAAGACAGATAGACAAGAAGAAAAAAACATGGATAGTGCGAGGCGTGAGGAAGATAGGTGGCTAGGGAATGGAGATGGGTGAGAAAACTGAAATAAATGAGCAATACGAAGAGGCGGCTGGTTAAGAGAGAGCAAGTGAACTAGGAAAAAAGAGATGGACAAGGGAGAGGTGAGATGGGGACTGGTAAATAAGAACGAATTTCAAGGTTGTGGGGAGAGGGCAAGTAAACAGAGAGAAAGTGATAGATAGGGAAGCTGATGAGTAGATAGAGGCTTGATAAAGATGGATAGAGAGTTAAGGTGGGTGAGCTTGGTGTCTAGTGGATGGGGATGGGGTTCAAGTGGGTAGAAAGAGAGGTGGAGGAGTGGAGGGCTCATAAAATCATATAAAAGTGGAGAGAACGCGTTTGGCTCAACAAAGGAGTAAAAAATGAAGAACAGCTGTGGTATTGTTGCAACCATAAAAACGATCTATTTCATAACAATAAAAAGCAAGACAGTGAACAACGACTTTCGGAACCCAGTAATAGGATCTCCAGAACCTAACAATCTCCCCAAAATATTATCAAGTGCCGTACTAGTTCGACAAAAATGTGGGTCGATATTACTGTTTGCAAAATGCATGTGTGATGCAGAAAAATGAGGAGAGAGTAGTCCGACAAAGACAGGAGGACACGGAAGGACAGGTGTGGCACAGACGGCGAGACAATGGACGGTTTAGGGGAGGAGTTTCCAGGATGTCCTCTCTGGCGTAACATAAGCTTTGGTCAAAGTGATGTCCTCCGAATGTTGCACATCTTCCAGCTTTTCTTGGCTTTTCGCTTTGTCATGATAACGTGTGGTAATAGTTATGCCCACACCTTACTCACAATGGTCTGAGTCCATAAGAGGTGACAGGATTTTTTTTTTTTTTCTGTCCTGTAAAGTATTGTCAGGGAATTATGTCGCTATCCTGCCACTAAAAGTTCTGATTTGTTTAAACTGAACACACGACATACAGTCAGCCATAGATACCCTACGCTGGAGAACAATGATATCGCCATAATAATGAATTAAGGAGTGGACGTCATGCTGTATGCTGGATTACACGGCAGCTGGATGTTTTAAAACGTTTGAAGCTTGATGTTGGGCTTATGTTCAGGACTAGACTGCAGTTACATTAAATGTCATATTTAGCCCTTACATGTATCTGTATTGGGGTGTCAGGATGAAAGTCTTTATATATGTTACATTTAGGCCATTACCGGTATTCTCGTGAGCTTTATGGGCTTTCTGACACTTTTCCTTCCTGATTTGTTTTGCACAGTGCATTTCGCTGTTTTCTTGTGTAGGGTAAATGTTTCAGTTCACGGAAGTGGAAATCTTACGGGCTGTAGTGTCTCAGTCTTGTATAAGGTAAATATTTCAGCACAGTAAATGAGAACCTAAGGAGTTGTAACTGCTGAAAGTAGATACCTAAAGAGTTGTAGTAGTGAGTTTTGTATAATATAGACAAACACTTAACACAAGAAAATAGACAGTCAAGGAACTGTAGACTCTGAGTCTTTTATGAGCATGGAAGTGTATATGACTGTCTTACTCACCAACCAGTTCTCTGTATTTAACGTTATCTCGCGCTGGCTGTTCGCAGTTCCCCAGAACATAGTGTTATGGCTCCGACCTCTCCACGAGATTGCCGAATGTAGGCTATCCCGTAAATGTCTCCCTGGCCGACACGTGGGAAGGAGCCAGGTGTCAGTGTAAGGCGGAAAGCGAGAAACTGTGGCCATTTCTAAGAATGATCTGATAACTTGGGAGCACTTAAAATGATAAAGGAAATAAGAGGAAAAGAACTGTAAGAGTGTGTGTGTGTGTGTGTGTGTGTGTGTGTGTGTGTGTGTGTGTGTGTGTGTGTGTGTGTGTGTGTGTGTGTGTGAAGGGGCAGTGTGAGACGTGAGACGTGGCAGTGTGAGATCATTCCAGCGAGGAGCGTGAGAGGTGTGGTGTGTGGCGTGGCAGTGTGAAGTATGAGGTGTGTTAGCTCGATGTGTGTGTGTGTGTGTGATGAGTATGACAGTGTGAAGTGTGCCAGAGTGAAACTTGGCAGTATGATGTGTTGAAGCACTGTGTGTGGAAGTGAGGTGTGTGGAAGTGCTGTGTGTGGATGTGTGAAGTGTAGCTCAGCGAAGTGTGGCAGCAGGAAATGTACCAGTGTGATGTTTCAGTACAAATTTTCTGACTCCATCTGTCACGAGATACTTCTTCCTTCCTGTTCTTTCTTTCTACCTCTTTACTTTTCTTTACCATTTTATCTCCCTTCTTTCCTTTTTCCTTGCCTCCTTCTCCTCCTCTCTCTCTCTCTCTCTCTCTCTCTCTCTCTCTCTCTCTCTCTCTCTCTCTCTCTCTCTCTCTGTTTCATTCTTCATCTATGCACTTTCTCATTTTTAGTCTCATACGCTCACCTTTCTTCTTGTTCTCTCAGTATTTCTTTTGTCTTCTCTTCGCTTATCTTCTTTTTTTTTCTCTTATTTTCTTCTCTGCTTTAATTTTTCTCATCTCTTCAGTTTTCTTTTTTTCTCTTGCGTGTTTCTGTCTTTTCTTCTCTCCTCCCATCGCTGTTCTCATTTAATCTCTTACTTTCTTCTCATTTCTTCACTTCTGTTCGACTGTTTCACTATTTTCTACCATGTTCTCTTGCTTCATCTTCCCCATCCCCCTCCTACTCTCCTCTCTATTTTCTCTTTTCTTCAGTTTTATTCTCTTGTCTTTACTTCTCTGCTCTCGGTTGAACCGAGCTTCCCTCTCCTTCTATTCACTGTATAATCACATCATAACTGGAAAAAATAATAATGGTAAGGAACATAAAATCAGAAACAGTTTCCAACACACGATGAAGCACTAGTATATATATATATATTATCTATATCTATATCTATCTATCTATCTATCTATCTATCTATCTATATATATATATATATATATATATATATATATATATATATATATATATATATATGTCATTCATACTTTCATAAATTTGATTCACACAATCATATGTACAAACATATAATGAAAGAAAAGCATTCGGGATCCGAATGCTAATCGCCCGCCAGAATATGCTGTTGGCCAAGTTCTTGATACCATGAAGGTTTCATGTTGACAGCTCAAGCTGTTCATGAGACATAATGGTGCTAAAGACGGGCAATAAAAACTAGTTGAACTTTGGTAGCCATTTTGGTGACCTCGACCTTGACCCCGAGTGTTAATGTTAGAACTCGGCCAAGATTTTGGCCATATCGTGATACCCTGAAAGTTTCATGTTGATAGCTCAAGCCGTTCATGAGATACAATGGGAACACACACACACACACACACACACACACACACACACACACACACACACACACACACACACACACACAGGACGACAAAAACATTATCGCTCCGCCTTCTAAAGGTGGGCGATAATAAATACATATGATTAATACAGTTAATTTATTGCATACGCGTCTTTTGAAGTCTGTTTGGGCAAGATCGTAAACATACTTCCAGAGACTAGGCCAAAGCATGAGTGCGTAAGACAGCCACCATAGCAGAGAAAGAGAGAGAGAGAGAGAGAGGAGGGTGGGGGTGAAGAGGGTATGTACACACACAGAGATACACACTCATTGTCTCTTCTCCGTCTCATCAACTCCACACACTTTTCAGTTTCCTGAAACAGCTGTATATAATTCAGAGAGGCGACAGCAAGACACTTACCCTCTCACTTTGTTTCTTAGCCCCTTCTTCTTCCCAAGCCCTTCTCCCCTCCTCTCTTTTCCCTCCAACTCCCTCTCCACCTTCTCCTTTCCTTTTACTCTCCATCTCCCTCTCCCTCCATCCCTCTCTCTCTCCCTTACCCCTTCCTTTTATTCTTCCGCTGTTTCCCGTTTCATTCTTCAACCTTCCCATTCTCCCTCCCTTTCTCTCTCCATCTCACCCTCCCTCCTTCTTAACACCCCCCCGTGCTCCTTCTTGCTTCTCCTCCCCAATTTCTCTTTCTCATTCTCCCTCTCCTCGTGCTTTGCCAACCTCTTGCTTTCATCTCCTCTTTTCTTCTTCAGTCTTTTTTCTCTCTCCTCTCTCTTCTCATTACTACCCCTCACTCCCTCTCCACTCCCCCCCCCCCTCTCTTTGCCACTGTTTCTCCCTCTCTTCTTCCTTCCTCTCATTCGTCCATCCTCCTCCTGTCCCTCCATCCTCCTCCTCTCTTCCCCAGTCATTCCCTTCTCCTCCCTATCTCCTCCTCCTTTCACTCTTCCTCCAATGTTCTTCTTTCCACCCTTCCCTCCCCATCTCTCTTCCCCCTTTCCTTCTCTTCATCTCCCTCCTCATTCAGACATCATTCCTCCACTCTTCTGTCCTCCACCTCCCCCTTTTTCCCCTCCTATCTCTCTCCTCCTTGCCCTCCCCCCCTCCTACTACTCATTTCCCTCTCCTCTCCTCTCCTCTCTCCTATTTTGTTTCCTCTCTCTTCCCTCCCCTTCCCCCCTTCTCGACACACCCACATCCCAGCCTCCTCCACCCTGTACCATGAAAAGAAATCCTTTACTATTTTACCCTCGGAGAAATGAAACACCGTCTCGAATTGGTTTTCCCTGATTAGACGCCATTCCATGCAAGCTTATGTCCTTCTCGTGGCCACAGTTCCCTTGCAGTCCTGGGATTCTGGGTAAATGAAGCAAAATTACACTCCAGCTGATAAGAGTAAATTAGTTTGTTCCCTGTAATTCGATGAGGAATATTGTATTTTATAGTTCATCATTCTTTCAACAAAACACTTTTCAGTTTGGTGCCATGCCTTCATGTCATCACCAGTCCACTTCAGACATGGTGCAGCTATTCCTCAGGCAAATTCCCCGGATTTTTACTAAGGCCGTTAAAAGGTTTTATGGGGTCAAAGGGCAAACCATGCACACACGTACATCGTGAAATGTAGCAACACAAATCCAAAGTGTTTCTTAACTTTTGCGAGAAGGGATGTTGACAATCATCTGTCTTTTTTTTCTTTCTTACAGTACTGTGTACTCTTGAGAATGTTGGCAATATTTATTAAAATTCTATTGCTGATACCACAAGACGATATTTTTTCAGCTAAGAAGGACCATTATTAGTGAAGGTGTTGATGAAGGTTACACCTAACCCAGTGATTACGATAAGTCTTTCCCAAACTGAGTCAAGTCGTCGGAAAGTAGTAAAAAAAAAAAAAAAAATACGTCCCCAAAGTGAAGGAGTTGAACATTTTTGACTGCAGAATGTTTTTTTTTCTTTTTTATTAATAAAATCTTGTGTAGTGAGTGTACCAAAGTCTAAACATAATCCTGAGGGAGTAACAAGGCCTCACAATGTGTCGTCACTTTTAGGGTTCCAAAATAGTGAAGCAAAATTCTAACCAACGTACTTAGAGCTGATTATTATTATAGCTAGCTGTCGCCAACTTTTTAATAGATTTGGGCTTTCAAATTAATGAAGCAAAATTTGAATCATGTTTCCATCCATCATCCATACCGATCCAGTTTTGTCCCATCAGGTCGGTAGGAGGTCGGGAAGCTCGTCCCGATATTTATAACGAGGGTGACCAACCTCACTAAACACTTGAGTGCCAATATGTGATCAGGGAGCTCTAACAGCTCCTCGGATATAAATCCTTACTGGCTGTATCCGGTTCAAGCGTCTTAACCCCCTAAAATCAAAAGGAGTAATCGAGTTATATGGTTGCTAATCAACAAAAAAAATGGTTTCCTGGTTTATATGAAGCCATTTGGTTTGCCAAATACTGTAGAGTCACCCGATGGCAGCTCTACATCGAGTGAGTCAACGGTTGGCGCCCCCATCTACCACTCAAAAATTTTAATCCTTCTGGTTAACACTAATTAGTTTATCAATGTCTCGTTAGATACTGACGAGACTGGCGTTCCTCACAAATGACATACTCCCCATTTGATTGATATTAACAATTTAAGTAAGAAATAAATGAAAATCGCTAGACTAACCCCTTCACTAAGAAGACTCCTTTATTTTAGTCTTCCTACAAATAAGCATTTTACTCAGATGAGGATAGTTCCTATTACTAAAGATTGGTAACAAATATACCTAATCCTTCTAATAAAAAAAAAAAAACAAGAGAAAGATAAAATCGTATGGAGATAGAAAGAATAAAAAAACACCCTTCTTAAACAAAAAAAAAATACATACGCCGAGACAAAAATTCAGACATATTTCTGTAAGCTCTTTAGTCCATTCGAGGCAAAGTATTTCAAAAGATTAGACTTGCAAATTGGTAAAAATTGCCTTTGCGTTGTTGTGCAGCGGATCTGAATTTTACATAAGGTCAGCGGAGATTTTTAGCTGAAGTGGTGGTCAGGAGAGAGGTTTTGTTAGTCTGTCTGTGGTGTGGTGGAGAGGTTGATGGTGATGGAGGGTACAGATGTATTTGTGTGTTGGGTGGAAAGGAAGGGGAGTAGTGAGGTGTGTGTGTGTGTGTGTGTGTGTGTGTGTGTGTGTGTGTGTGTGTGTGTGTGTGTGTGTGTGTGTGTGTGTGTGTGTGTGTGTGTGTGTGTGTGTGTGTGTGATAGGGACTGGAATAAAAAGGAGGGCTGTATGTGTGGATGTTTGGGTTCGAAAGGGGAAGGGAGAGCAGTACTAAATTTGTGTTTATTAAATTACGTAGAATAAGTTTTATGGACATGTGTGTCACGAGGGAGATTGAGGTAGGTGTGTGTGTGTGTGTGTGTGTGTGTGTGTGTGTGTGTGTGTGTGTAATTCACCGGGTCGGTCAGGATCACTTGATGGTCGTGATGATCAGCTTTTACCCTCCCGGAAGGGAGCTGAGAGCTCATATAGTCCGATCTAAGGGCAAGGCTGTGACCTTCACACACGCACACACCCGTCCCCTTGCTCAAGGGGGACAGTAACCACCCACTTCATCAGTGAAACTTTTCGCAACCTGAGCGAGGCGCGAACTCTCGTCCACCAGTTGGCAAGCGGGAACGTTACCACTGCACCAGCGAGCGGTGTGTGTGTGTGTGTGTGTGTGTGTGTGTGTGTGTGTGTGTGTGTGATAGGGATTGGAGTAAAAAAGAGGGTTGTGTGTGTGTGTGGATGTTTGGGCTGGAAAGAGGAAGGGAGCACTTTAATAAATTTGTGTTTTATTAAATTATGGAGATTAAGTGTTATGTATGTGTGTTACGAGGGAGATTAAGGTGTGTGTGTGTTTGTGTGTGTGTGTGTGTGTGTGTGTGTGTGTGTGTGTGTGTGTGTGTGTGTGTGCGTGCGTGTGTGTGTGTGTGTGTGTGTGTGTGTGTGTGTGTGTGTGTGTGTGTGTGTGTGTGTCTGTGTGTGTGTGTGTGTGTGTGTGTGTGTGTGTGTGTGTGTGTGTGTGTGTGTGTGTGTGTGTGTGTGTGTGTGTGTGTGTGTGTGCAGAATAATGAAACACTTCAACATGTATTTGTACTATTAATTCGTTTCTTTGAAAGTCTAAAAATTTTCTTAACAAAAACACTAAATCCATGTGAGTCTCACTCTTAGACACGTTTCTAAAGCTTCTACAAGACTACTTAAAGACAAGACACAACGGTATAGGAAGCTGGTAGTGAGTGCTCTTGCAGTGTTGCTCTTGAGGACCCTTTAATGTGAAATATAGCTGAGGAAAAGAACCTGGGTGAATGGTGTTAACTGGGTAGAGGAGACTGTAAGTAATGACGAATATACGAGAGAGAGAGAGAGAGAGAGAGAGAGAGAGAGAGAGAGAGAGAGAGAGAGAGAGAGAGAGAGAGAGAGAGAGAGAGATTTGCTTTTATGGATGTAGGAATAATGATTTCCTGAAAACACCCGACATTTGGTGTAATATATGTCTTCTTTAATGTCTCTCAGGCTTTAACCTAAACGGCAACTTTCTTCCTTTATCGCTTCTCATAGTAATAATGAGTAAAATTATGTTGTTTTCCTTGTATGGGTGAAAGGGGATATTAGTGAAGGATTATTTGCCTAAATACAGAACATCATCTTTTGTGACTTGCAGTATTGTAACTGAGAGATCTAGTTCCTATAGTTCTTTTAAGGTATGTGTGATAGTATTTGTTAAGTTGATTTTGTTTCTAGCACCACGTTATGTGTTTATTATATTTTATTTACTACTTTTCCGCTACCAGACGCCCTCATTGAGATCCCTGGCTATGAAAGGTTAATTATTAGTTGTAGCAGTAGAAGTAGTAGTAGTAGTAATAGTAGTAGTAGTGTATTCATTTATTTATTATCTATTGATTTGGAGGTCAGCCAACCAGGATAGCGAGTACATGAGTGTGAAGTGGTAGGGAGAGAAGGAGAGTGAGAACAAGGTGAAGATGACAATATCAGTGCATGTCAGTGTATGTAAGGAAGGGTGGTGTGTTGTGGAAGAAAATATATGTTTTTATTGTTGTTGTTGCTGTTATCATCCCGGGCTCATTTGAACATGAAAGCGATGGACTGCAGGCTGAAGGTGCTCCTCTCGTAGGGTCCATCATCTCCCCTTCGGAAGATACGGTTGGAGATTAGGAACATTTGTATAATCAGTCAGTGGATCAGTGTTGCTAAACGATGGTTATACAACTTTTTCAATAAAAGAAGAAAGCTGAACACGACAGGATCATTAATACAGAAGCAAGTACAGCAAAAGCAAATGCTGGTCGATCCCGATATATGAAACGTGTTGACATATTCATCATGTCGGACTTTAGAAGAAGGATGACAATATTTGAATGAAGGTAAAGACAGGGATGACTGGGAAGGAATGAAGTCCAGATTGAAGATCACTTGAGACTGGGCCACAATAACTAGCAAATCACAGGCAAGCATAAGTTAGACGGAGAGAAAGTAGTACTGAAGCGAGATAAGTAAAATAGGCTTGAAATGGAAGCAGTGGTAAAGATGCAAAATAAAGCAAAAGAGTTAGTGCCAAATTAAATGATTCTGCAAAAATCGGAGACAGAAATCAGTGGTAAAATATTCCATGCTTACCAAACATATACGGAGACAGAAAAGCAATAAAAGCGAACAAAGGCTGGACAGGGTGTCAGGAGAAAAGATACAAGATGAAGTACAACGTTCACGGTCGGGTTTAAAAATTTTGTGAATATGTAAGTCGCAAATGCGTGGTAGAACAATAAAAAAGAATATGGAAGGAGACAATATGTGATCAAAGATTAAAGAAGGAGGCAGTGATAATAGATTAACGATAATTTTTAATCTCGTGTGAAATAAAATCATTCTTTACAATTTTGAGACAGAATTCTGTAGTAAAATATTAAATGGTAACCAATATATCAGGAGACTGGAAATAGACCAAATGTGAACAAAGGTTAGAGAGGAAACCAGAAGTAAATGTAGACTAGAAATTAAAAGATTTGAACCTAAGTAATTGAGAAAAATTTTAACTAACATAACTATAGATATGAGGACACGAATAGGAGTGTTGAAATGTTTTGTCTGGTCAGCGCCATTATACGGGTGCGAAGCGTGGACAGTAAAGAAGAAAATTGGAGAGAGATTACAAGCAGCTGAGGTATGGTTTTTGAGACGAATGATGTGAATATCATGGATAGAAAAAGTAACAAATGAAGGAGTTCTGAGAAGGGCAGGAGTGGAAAGAGAAATGATGAAGACTATAAGGAAAAGACAGATGGAACATGTAATAAGAGTAAAAGAACTTGAAAATGACTGTTTACTTGGAAGAATAGAGGGAAGAAGAGCGAGAGGAAGACAACGATTAAAGTATATGGACTGTATAAGAAGCGATTTACAAGAAAGAATCAGCAATGTGGAGCTAATCAGGATAGCTGAGGATAGAGAAAGATGGCGCTCCATGGCCGCTAACGTCACGTGACCTGCACTTCGGTAAAAGTAAAGGTAAAGGTAACTGATTCCGAAAGAATCTGGAACCAAATCTATGACAAATTATTCTATTGCTAAAAAATGGAAACTAAGTATCAACGAACGCAGAACCATATACAACAAAAGGTTACAGAAAGAGGTAAGAGTAACTAAGGGGAAGCAGAATGAAAATAAAAGGTATCATTTTATGGTAACATGTAAATGAAATGTATGATGAAAAGAGATTTCATGAAATGCAATGCCTACAAAAGGATATGTGGGAAAAAGTAATGAAAGGAGACAGTAGGGAAAAGAAACTTGAAAATACGATAGCCATGATGAAAACATACCGTACGGCAAACAGTCAGTGGCAACAAAAACAGAAAATGTTGTAGCTAAGAGAGCATGTGCGAGGAAATTTCACATAGGGAGACTAAAGGAAAGGGATCATGGAAAAATAACATAAATTCGACATCAAAAACCAAGACAGAATTCTGAAAACGTAAGCAGGAGATAAAGTTGATGGAACAAAACATGAGAGAGAGAGAGAGAGAGAGAGAGAGAGAGAGAGAGAGAGAGCGTACTCTGGGGCTATAGAGTATCAGTGGTATTCTGTGCATGATATGGTGAAAGATTCATTGTCCATTTAACGGGGAGTAAGGGCAAAAAATTAGCACCAGTTTTGTCCAAAATAAAACTTAGATTTGACGAATCAGTATGAAAGTCTAGATGGATGAGGCAATACGATTCGATTCGAGCCCATTCGTGTCGAGTCGACTTCAGCCGATTCGTCAAAGATGATCCATATCAAAAACTTGCTTTGTCCAAGTCTACTAAGTGAAATATGGCATGATCTTGCCCAAGACTTTCACAGAACCAGTTGGTGATGAAACTATGGGATGTATTTTTTGCTCTTAGATGACTGATTTCTTTGGTATGACTTTGTCATCTCAAAATGGAAAACCATTGCCATGCAGGATCAAATTACTGATGAATGGAAAGGGGTTTGGTTCTTCAAGCACCTAGTTCTATAATTATCCTTCACCTTAACTTGGCTCAATTTTTTGTCCATTTGCGGTGTCATTCGCATGGCTCAGTAGCAACATTAGACCAGTAAAGTGAGCCACGACGAGCGAGCGAGCGAGCGTGCGTCTGTACATACGCCTATGATCAATATTTCATCTTGGTGCAAACTTTTAACATTTCTGGTGAGATAGACGAAAAATAGCAGCAGAATAATTAAGCTGAAATGTTTTTCTCAAGTTTTTTTTTCTCTCTCTCACGCGCGAAATCAACATATAGAAGTTAAAAGCAACGCATGCCTCGCATTTGTCATGTTCTCATTGCTTTAAATCCATTTCATAATGGAGCATGTCAAATGAAGCCCTCGGTACATTACCTTGGAAAGCTGGGATTCCAAGGGGTTTCTTTGTCTCATGAGTAAATATATAGCTAAAAACAATATTTACTGAATGTATCTACTACCTCCTAAAAGAACTTCTTTTCTATCTCACATAGTAGAAAAGTTATAAGCCTCTGAAAACCATCGCGGTCGGGCCGTGTCGTGTGTGGCTGGGCCGGGTCGTGTCGGTCCGCTTATTTCTCAGCTGAACGTAAACATCATTGCGCTCCCTCGCTCTTAACAATACTTCACCTGGACATTCTTATCATAAACTTCCTCGTTACTAGCAAGATATTATAGTATGAATCTCTTGCTAAGCATAAAAGATGGGGAAATGGTAATTTACCACAAAGTGAAAACGGGTGAATAGTTTACTCCCGAGTTACTAATACAGCTCAGGATATAAAGATGGTTCAGACACCATTATCAGAGTATTATCTTTGC
>NC_137027.1:20445473-20622973 GCF_032717465.1 Coenobita brevimanus | reverse complement strand
CCTGCCTCTCTGTCTATCTGTCTGTCTGTCTGTCTGTCTGTCTGTCTGTCTGCCTGCCTCTCTGTCTCTCTGTCTGCCTGCCTCTCTGTCTCTCTGTCTGTCTGTCTCTCTGTGTGTCTGTCTCTCTCTCTCTCTCTCACTCTCTCTCTCTCTCTCTCTCTCTCTCTCTCTCTCTTACTCCGTTCGTTTGTCTGTCTGGCTCTGTCTGGCTCCGTCTGTCTGTCTGTCTCTCGTTAAGACCTATTCTAAGCTGCAGAAAATACAAAGAACTAAATAGACAAGAATGAATCAAGCAATGTAATGTGTTTGCAAAAAAATTTTCTGTGCAAGGCTTTGCCAGGGAAAAAGAATGTCTGGCACTAAAAAGAATAAAAATGTAATAAGCATCCTCGAATTGAAATGCTACATTGATGGGAACTCTGAGAGGATCCATGGCGGTACAGAATTTGGTCTTCTGATACGCCTTTAGAACTTTTTTTTTCCTACGGTGAGGATATGAAGGAAAAGACTAAAACTGAAAAAACTAGGAGTTGGAAAGAGAGAGAGAGAGAGAGAGAGAGAGAAAGAAAGAAATAAAGAATACAACAGATACATCACTGGATGGAGTAGTTTAAAAACATATTTATATATCCTTGTTCTTCTGAAGGCCAATTCCACGGCCTCTCCCTGATTATCAAAACTGTCTCATTAGCAAGTATATACTGTAAGCTGGTTGGCAAGTCCTTACGCTAACATGATCAAGCGTAGCCTTTGCTCTTTGTTGTCTGTCACTGTCTTTTTCTCTATTGGTCTCTCTCTCTCTCTCTCTCTCTCTCTCTTAGTAGAATAAAAAATACGGCAGAGACAGGCACACTGACTATTAAAAAGAAATGAAAGCTCGAGTTGGGATATTTGAAACAATAAAGAACACACACACACACACACACACACACACACACACACACACACAGGTGCAAGTCTCTTCAGTATGAGAAGATTAAATAAACACTTACGTGCTCCCTTTAGACTTTTTTTTTTATCTTTGTAGGAAATTTTCAGTGCAGACGGATCAGATGTAGCTACTATAATTTAACGTAGTTCACTATTATTATCTTCTTTCATTCAGCATTGGAAAAGTTACAGCAAGTAAAGAGAGCAAGGAAACGCAACAAAAATATGAGTGAAAACAATTATAAGTTTGCCAAAAACAGTGCAAAGGAGAATGTTGGAAGACCGGGAAAGCAAAGAAAAAGAATAATACAGCAATAAGTGGTGCCAGTCACACCAAACCTCGCCCGACCACTCAAGGTTAAGGGTCATGGTGCCAAGTGAAAGCCCATATGAGACTTGTTATATCTTGATAATACTAAATATTTCTGTCTACAACCAGTTTCGTGTTATAGCCCACTGAATATCAATGATCATGAGTTTACCTTTCAAGGTCACTTGAGGTCAAAGGTCATGGTACCAATTAAAAACCCAAATGGGACCACCTATATTTTATAACAGTAAATATCTGTCTTCAACCAGTTTTGAGTTATGGCACCCTGAATATCCGTGACCTTGAGTTTGTCCTTTCACGGTCACTTAAGGCCAAAGGTCATGGTACCATATACAGGTCTACTGTATATAATTTTATGACTTCCTACACTGCTGATAGTAATTTTTAAAAAAGCATTCGGGAGCCGAATGCTAATCTCCCGCTAGAATATACAGTCGGCAGAGTAGAAGATTTTGGCCATATCTTGAAACCCTGAAGGTTTCATATTGATAGGTCAAGCCGTTCTTGAGATATAATGGTGTTAAAGGAGGGCGATAAAAATTAGTTGACCTTTGGCAGCTATTTTGGTGGCCTTGACTTTGACCCCGAGTGCCCATTTTCGAACTCGTCCAAGATTTTGGCCATGTCTTGATACCCTGAAGGTTTCATGTTGATAGCTCAAGCCATTCATGAGATATAATGGTAACAGATACACACACACACACACACACACACACACACACACACACACACACACACACACACACACACACACACACACACACACACACACACACACACACACACACACACACACACACACACACACACACACACACACACACACAGAGGCGTGCAAAATCATTATCACTCCGCCTTGTAAAGGCGGGCGATAAATATCTATCTGTAACCAGTTTTGAGTTATAGTCCCCGGAATGTCCATGACCTTGAGTTTGACCTTTGATGGTCACTCAAGGTCAAAAGTCTCGGTGCCATATGAAAGCCCATATGGGAGTTCCAGTATGATGATAATAGTAAATATATCTATCTTCAACGGGATTCATGATATAGCCCTCTTAAAATTTGTGACCCTCACTCGATTAGCTCCAAAATCTAATCACTTTCTTTTGAGACCAGTGCCCACATATCTTGAAAGTTTCATGTAATTTCGTTCTGCCGTTTTTCCGTAATATTGCTAACAAGCAAACTAATAAAGTCGACCAAAAACAATACCTCGCACACACACACACACACACACACACACACACACACACACACACACACACACACACACACACACACACACACACACACACACACACACACACACTCCATAACAGTAATTGCCTTTTCTCTCTCTCTCTCTCTCTCTCTCTCTCTCTCTCTCTCTCTCTCTCTCACACACACACACACACACACACACACACACACACACACACACACACACACACACACTTGCACACACTCTTACACAAACACACACCGTACATCGCGTCGTTACAGTACCAGCTCGCAGAAATCCTGACTGACAACCCAGCATATTGGAATGACACGCAATTCTTGTTCTGAATCCTCCGTGAATAACTTTTTTCTGTGTTGTTGAATATTATAATTTGTGTTTTCTGTGACATTTATATCGCTACTGATCTCTTCAGTTCGATGACGTATTCTACTTTTATTCTTACCGTCTGTAGGCCGTTTTCTTCAACTTAGTCGAAACTTTAAAAGTAGGGAGGTTAGATATATTTCATTTTACCTCTTCACTACAGGACTGCTGGGACTTGAACGGGCTGCCAGGTCAATGCCCAGAATATGGCACAGAATAAAACACTAGCCTCATATACACTGTTTTATGCTTACGGAAAATAAACACAACGCCGGAAATGCAGCACGCGATTTTCTTTATGGAGGTTAATTTCCAAGGGCCATTTTTGTTGAAAGTGCAGTACTTCCCGTGTGTGCAATGTTCTCTAGTCTAGATCGTCTTCCTCCCTCCTACAACCCAGCTTTCTCCACAGCTTCCGCCTTATCATCCCCACTCTTTTCTCATCCCTCTCTCTTTCCTACCCTTCCCCTACTCTCTGCAATCACCCCTACCCCACCCACTTTTTCCTTCTTTTCCTTCTATCTCCTTCTCTACATTCACCCCTCCTAAATCTTTCTCCCCCCCCCACACACATCCTTTCCAATCTTTCTCCTTTCCCCTTAGGCATCACTCTTCGATCTTTTTCCCCCCTCTACTCACCTCTAGTCACTCTCTTCCCTCCCACCTAGCTACTCCTATTTACTCTACTCTCTCTCCAATCCCCCTGCTTTCCGCAAACACTGGACTCTCCCGGCTCCACTCGGGTAGACAAAATCGAGTAATTTATCGTAGTTTCTCAGAGACATTACCCACGGGAACGAGCGCCCTCTAGAAATTTACTATTATGGGAGTTCAGTTTGCCTGAGGACCCATATTGCGATATTTGTCCGAGTTTATTGGAGTTTCATGACCATTACCCAACGGCATTAGAAGGGGTCAGAGCGTAGTTGCCCTTACACCAGCAGTGGTTAGTGGATTCGAGAAAGCAGATGTGTAGGAGGGTAGAGAAGAGTGACTGATTTAAGGGGGGAAAGGGAGTATGGGGGAAGGGAAGAAAAGGGGAGACTGTCCTTATGCTTGGTGGTGGTGTGAGCGATAGCAGGGAGTGGGAACATTGTCTTGAGCCAGTACTCTCGTCGGTTGATGAAGCCCACTAATACCTTTTCCTAAGTGATTTGCTTTGTTTATTGCACCTTACTGTCCTCTTCTGTGTTACACAAATCCTTCCAATATCGCCATACTCCGCATAAATTACAAAAGAAAAAAATATATATTAGCCACCATATCCAAAAATAATTCACTAAGGAAGAGGTTGTAGGGACCTTTCTTGACCGACGAAAATATGAGCCTTGGTTGTAGTGGACTCCGAGAAAGTATGTGGTGGTAAGTGGTTGCTGGAAGGAGAAAGGAAGAAAGGAGGAAAAAATCGTCTTGAAGCTATCATGGTGCCTGGTGGGGAGTGTAAATATCGTTCCAGAGGGAGACTAAGAGGTGGGAGGGGGATGAGAATGGGGAAGAAACACTCTTGGTTCTACCTGATTCCGAGAAAATCGTTAGGTAAGGGATTAGTCGCAAGGGGGTGATGACCTGAGAAGGAGGAGACAAGATGGATTTTACCCAGTTTCAGTGGCTAATGGTTGGATTTCTGGGTCTGACTGTGTGGCTAGATGTGGACCTTATGAGTGTCGATTTTGATATTTTGATATTCGGATGTGTGATACGCATCTCTGTGTCCCAGTGCTAATCCTAAAATCTGGCTGCCTAAATTATGGTTTCTATTTAGATGAGTGGATGTGGGCTTCGAGATATATTAGACGGGGTTCGAGCCAAACCGCCATCATATCAACTATAGAATATAGTGGACTCCGAGAAAACAGGTGAGGGGGGAAGGGGGTGTTAGGGGAAGGGAGTGTTAGGGGACGGGAAGAAAGGGTAGAGGAAATTGTCTGAAAAAAGTCTTGGTAGCTGGGTTCGTGTGACTGGAAGGCTGAATTTCTGTGTCTGGATAAAAGGATTCTGTTGTCTAGGTGTCTGAAGCCTGGTGTAGGGAAACGGTACTTCAATCGGTCTGTTTTCTTGTAACAAGTTTGGAAACTTCCAAAACTCCAATACCTTGTCGTGACTGCATGAAATGCGATGAACTTTCGCTATGAGGTAGGAATGAATCCCCCTGGTTAATATTTAAATTACCTCTCCAGCCTAATTACACAGAGACACTAATTCAGCTGAAAAGGAACCGGAGTTTGTCACGCTGAGTAACCGCGCTTTAAGATATGTAAGTTATGGATATTTATATTCTGTTTGGATGAGTGGATGATAATGAATGAATGTGTGGATGTAGTCCACACCAGCATGGTTTATTGAAATGCGAAAAAAAGTTTGGGGTGAGGTGAAGGGGTAGTGAAGGGGCTGGTAAATTGTGAGGGATTGTTTAAAGAATGTCTGTGTGGCTATAATGACTGTATTATGATGTCTTGAATGAGGACGTTCATATCTAGGTATTGTCGTGCTTATATATTTGGATATTTACGTCTGGTGGTAGCAATACATAAACCCAAAACAAACATCACTGGAATTAAAGCGTTAATGAGCACAGTAGATAAGAGCAGGCACATCAGAGTAATGCCTGGGTTGATATTTGCAGGAAGCTAATCTGGTAATGGGGTACTCACGGAGGATTTCATTGTACACACATGAAACAGAGTAAGCTTCTAGGAAAGTGAATTAATTATCGTCCACCCAGCGAAGTTCTTGTCGTTAACATGACCACCATCCACCATCACCGCCGCCGCCATCAAAATGATGAAAGATCACGTTGTAAGAGCCACTTCCACATTACCCCTTCACTACTAGTGGTTTCCCATTAAGCAGTTCTGACGCCAGCAAGAATGACTAAAATACAACTGGCCTCATCGTACTGAATGGACGAACGAAACTTTTTGATTTTCTAAAGTTGTCTAAGATATTCTGAAGGTAATACAAAAGAAGTCATCATACCGAACGGTTTATGTAGACGTAGGAATCCATTTTTGTATAGCAAATGGATGGGTAAAAAATGATGCATGTGAAACTAGACCAAATTAATTCCAGTTATTTTGTGGGCAGTATACTCAAACAATAAAAAGTAGGAAAATTCCCTTGACAGAGAAAATATAGATTGCACGACAGTTTCATTTTATAGGGAAAGAAATTTACACACGTGCAAGCAAAATCCTTGCATATCAACGTAGAGGATGATGAGGATAATTTGGAACCGGGTAATAAATAAAATCGTCCTTATCCCGAATAAATCAAATATAAAGCTAAGGATTCTCGTACTTCACACGTAGAAAAATGATTAAAAAGTATATTACACCGAATCATCTCTCCTTTGTCACATGTAAACATGAAGTGCACTCAGGCATGCAGAGTTTTTTCATGTATATTTTATAGTGCAGTTCACATTCAATTCCTTTATATATATTCAGCCTGGCAAGCCACATATCGATTTCCTCATCAGTCCTTATATTGTGGCTTTTTTTTTTTACATTTTTAATGCAGTTGGATAATAAACATTCTCTTCATTTATATTCGGTAAAGCAATACTGTCACTACAGCTGCCTATTCATAAATTCCACATATTTTCACTTCTTTTATTTTTAACTGTTTTCATCTTCTCAGTCCATTTTTACTTTGTGTGCTGTGAGAGGTGATTGGATAACAGATCAATGGGGCATGTAATATGATAGTGTCCTGCAAGGGAAGGGTGGCTTGATGGATGGTGCTGTGAGTTGGTGTGTGTGTGTGTGTGTGTGTGTGTGTGTGTGTGTGTGTGTGTGTGTGTGTGTGTGTGTGTGTGTGTGTGTGTGTGTGTGTGTGTGTGTGTGTGTGTGTGTGGAGGAGGAGGAGGAAATAAAGAATAAGCAGGAGGACGAGGAGATGAGGAGGTGGAGAGAGAGGATGAAGATAAAAAAAAGAAGAACAACAAGGAAAGGCCAGGGAAGTGGTGAAGCAAATGCCAGATGAGGAGGAAGAAAACGACGAGAAGGATAAGGAGGAAACGTATTAGACTGTTGTGTAAGTTTGGATTTGAGTGTAATGGTGTGTGGTATAAAGAAAAAGGAAGATGATGATGATGATGATGTGTGTGTGTGTGTGTGTGTGTGTGTGTGTGTGTGTGTGTGTGTGTGTGTGTGTGTGTGTGTGTGTGTGAGAGAGAGAGAGAGAGAGAGAGAGAGAGAGAGAGAGAGACTAAAGCACAGATTAACAGGATAACATAAGCAACCATTGTGCACACTCTCAGCAATAAAGCGGGTACAATAAATGCATACAGATACGGCTGTTTTTGCTGTTTTATCTTTCGCATCTATTACTACAAAACTCGTCATATTTTGTTGGATTCCTAACATTATTTTTAAGCCGAGGGAAATTCTAAACAGTGGGCTTAGCCGTGAAAAGGCGCAGATTCTATTGACCAGCGCAGCCAAATTTCAGAAGCCTAATCAAGAGGTCTTCAAATGAAAATACTTTTTAAAAATGTTAGACCGGAGTACTGACCGTATCATATGTTTGTCCGTTCACTTTCCTGTATAGCCGTCATGATATGATTAACAAACGAAACTTCAGTAACACAGGAACACTCGTAATATAAAACAAATCCATCTCTCTCTCTCTCTCTCTCTCTCTCTCTCTCTCTCTCTCTCTCTCTCTCTCTCTCTCTCTCTCTCTCTCACACACACACACACACACACACACACACACACAAATGTATAATTACCAGGGGTTAGATTAGTGTCATAACGAGCAAACTGCATACAAACGGACTGTTTTCCACAAAACAACACAGATCTGTTAAACTCATATATACCTCATGATATATAACATTTTGAATTATGGCATTTGGTGATGTAATATATATATATATATATATATATATATATATATATATATATATATATATATATAGAGAGAGAGAGAGAGAGAGAGAGAGAGAGAGAGAGAGAGAGAGAGAGAGAGAGAGAGAGTTTATATATATATATATATATATATAAATATATATATATATATATATATATATATATATATATATAAATATATATATATATATATATATATATATATATATATATATATATATATATATATATACTATGCAAGAGCGAATGAACCAAAGGCCAGAAGCCCGCAAACCGTTCTGGACACAATGTGTTTGAAAGACTGGAGATCATAGGAAGTAGGAAATACAGACAGAGGGAGACAGTTCCAGAGTTTACCCGTTGCATAAATGAAGGACTGGGAGTAATGCGTAACTCTTGCATTAGAGAGCTGGACAGAAAAGGGATGAGAGTTTGTTGCTGGACGGGTGCTACCCACCCGTCGTAGAGGAGGAGGGATGCAAGCAGACAATTCAGAGGTGCAATGACCATTGAAGCGGCGATAGAAATGAGATAAAGATGCAACAGTGTGGCGAAGAGACACAGGTTGAAGGAAGCCAGTAAGAGGAGGAGAGTTAATGAGACGAAAAGCCTTTGACTCCACACTGTTGAGAAGAACTGCATGTGGGAAACCTCCCCACACATGAGAGTCGTACTCTACACAGGGATGAGTAAAACCCGTGTATGAAGTCAACAACTGTGCAGAGGTAAAGAAGGTACGGAGTCGGCTTAGCACACCTAATCTCTTGGAAGCAGATTTTACGAGAGATGTAATATGATCTTTCCAAGATAAGTCCCGAATGAATGAAACCACAAGCATGTTCCAGGATGATGCAGGATTGAGCTGGATGTTATTAAACATTAGTGGGTACTCCAGTGGAAGTTTGTGTCATGTTGATAGGTTGTAAGAACTTAGTTTTTGATGCATGAAAAACAAGATAATTTTTACCCCCGTCAGAGATACGAGCCAAGTCAGACATCAGGTGCGCCATAGCCTCATCCCTTGTTTGTTGAAGTAACTGCTGAGATGGACGTTGTGGGAACCGAATGGAAAGGTGAAGGTTGGAATCATCAGCGTACGAGTGAATAGAGTTACATGTACAGTTTAAAAGGTCATTGATGAGTAAAAAGAAGAGAGTTGTTGATAGGACAGAGCCCTGAAGAACACCACTGTTGATAGATCTAGGACAAGAACGATGGCCGTCTACAGCAGCGGCTATAGAACGACCAGAATTGAAGCTATAGATGAAGGCACAGACAGAAGGATAGAAACTTTAAGAGGGCAGTTTGGAAATTAAAGATTTATGCCAGACTCAATCGAAAGCCTTTGAGATGTCAAGTGCAATGGCAAAGCTTTCGCTAAAATCCCGAAAGAAGGATGACCAGGAGTCTGAAAGGTAGATGAGAAGATCGCCAATGGAGCATCCCTGACGGAACCCAAATTGATGTTCAGAAAGAAGGTTGTGATAGGAAAGATGCTTTAAAATTTTTCTGTTAAGAATTGACTTGATAACTTTTGAGAAATGAAAATGGGGAATGAATGATAGGGATCTGCATAGAGCGAGAGATGGTGATTGGAAATACTTTGTTTGAGAAGAAAGATATTTATAAGTATACATGGTTGAGACAGGAAGGTGGAAGGGTTGTTGACAGAGCATTGATGGACTATGTGGTGTCTAGGAATGTAATAGGAAAATTGTTGGATGTGAGAATTTTGAGAGGGGAGGGTGGAGGTATGTCTGACCACTACCTGGTGAAGGGAAGGTTGAGAGTAGGTAAGAGATGGGTGAGAACTAGGAGAGTTAGGTGTGGCAGGGAGGTTTTGAAAGTGAGTTGGATAAAAGAGAGAAAATGATAGAATATCAGGAGAAATTGGAATACGAGTGGAACGAAGTGAAAGATAAGGAAAATGGCAATGTGGAGGAGGAATGGCAGTTGTTCAAGAGTCCTGTGGTGGGGCATGCAGAAGAGGTGTGTGGTGTGAGACGAGAGGGTGGTGGTGTAAGAAAGGGAACTGAATGGTGGTGCGAGGAAGTAAGTATGGCTGAGGCTGAGAAGAGACGTATATATGATGTGTGGCTGCAGAGGAAGGATGAGGTGTCATATGAGAAGTATAGAGAAAAGAGGAATAGGGCGAGAAGGGCTATACGTAATGCTAAAGTGGCAGCAGATGAGAGGTGGGGTAGGCAGTTGACTGAGAATTTTCAACAGAATAAGAAAATGTTTTGGAAGGAGGTGAAAGGGGTGCGAAAGGGAGAGTCTGGGAAGGACGAGCAAGTAAAAGCAGAAGATGGAATGATGTTAACTGAGATGGAAGCAGTAAAAAAGAGATCGGCGGAGTATTTTGAAAGATTGTTAAATTTTGAGGAGGAAAGAGGTTGAGATTGTAGCAGATGGAAGAGTGCAAGGAATGAATGTGTTGGGAGAGTTGAATGATTCTTTGATCACGATGGAGGAAGTGCAGGAGGCAGTGAAGGAGATGAAAACAGGGAAAGCTGCAGGTTTGGATGGGTGTGCTGTGGGAAAGGTTGTGGAGCGACTATTGTTGACTGGTTAGTAAGATTGCTGAATGTGTGCCTTGTGCAACTTATGGTGCCAATTGACTAGGCAAGTGCTTGTGTGGTCCCATTTTATAAAAGTAAGGGTGATATGTATGAATGTACTAGCTTTAGGGGTATAAGTCTGTTGAGTGTTGCAGGTAAGGTGTATGGTAAAATGTTAATTAAGAGAGTTAGAGAGGGTACAGAGGGAGTGATTGGTGATGAGCAGTGTGGCTTTAGGAGAGGGAGGGGATGCGTTGATCACGTGTTTTCTGTGAGACGGGTGTGTGAAAAGTATTTAGCGAAAGGTAAGGATATGTTTTGGGCGTTCATGGATTTAGAAAAAGAGTATGATTGAATTGATAGAGAGGCTTTGTGGACTGTTTTAAGATTGCATGAACTTGATGGTAGGTTACTGAAAGGAGTGATAAATTTTTTTGTAAATAGTACAGCGTGTATAAGAGTGGGAAATACAGTGATTGATTGGTTTCCCATGAGAGTGGGGCTGCGGCAGGGACGTGTGAAGTCGCCTTGGTTGTTTAGTATTTATATGAATGATGTTGCAAGGGAGATGAATGCAAGAGTGTTAGGTGCAGGTCTGAGTCTAGTGAATGTTGATGGTAGAGAGTGGAATCTGAAGCAGCTGCTGTTTGCAGATGATACCGCACTGGTGGTTGATGCAGAGGAGCGATTGAGACAGTTAGCAGAGGAGTTTGGAAGGGTGTGTGAAAGGAGGAAATTAAAAGTTAATGAGAATAGGAGTAACGTGATGAAGTGTACGAGGTTGATAGATGTTAGGAGGATGAATATAGTTTTGAATGGTGAGTTGCTTGTGGAGGGAGAGTGTTTTAAGTATTTAGGGTCACATGTTGCGGTGGGTGGAAGAATAGATGCAGAAGTGAAGTTTGAAATGATTGAAGTAAGAAAGATGCTGGGAGGAATGAAAAAAGTGTTTAGATGTCGTTCGCTTAGAATGGATGTAAAGAGAAGGCTGTATGAGGGCGTTGTGGTACCAACTGCGTTATATGGGGCTGAAACATGGAATATGGGTGTAGCAGAGAGGAAAAGTTTGAATGTAATGGAGATGAGGTGTCTGAGGAGTATGTGTGGAGTGGTGCGTATGGATCGAGTGAGAAATGAAGTGTGAAGAACTGGAGTTATTCGGATGATGGCTGATCGAGTTGAGCAGAGGGTGTTGCGATGGTTCGGGCATATGGAGAGAATGGATAATGAGCGATTGGTGAAAAAGATAACTAGATCTGATGTGAGAGGTGTAAGGCTGAGAGGAAGACCACGAATAGGATAGATGGACAGTGTGAAGAAGGCTTTGGATGCGAGAGGGATGTCTGTTGAGCAAGGAAGAGTGGCTGTGCGTGACAGAAATGAATGGAGAGAAATTGTGAATGAATTAATGATGACGCAGCCCTGAGGGGATATTCTCCCGCATTTTTCTGATCAGCTGATCAAGTCAGGTGCGGGTAAGGGGATGGGTTCATTATGATGTGGCAGGGGTAAACCAGCTTTGTTGTCGAGCCCTGCTGCGGATGTCATTAATTGCACTGTGCAGTTGACCCTCGTGCGGTGTGGTGCGGTGAGGATCTGTCCCTTCTCCTTTTGGGGCTAAGATGCGAATGAATGAGTTTGAGTGAATGAGTAACTGGGGAGTGCGTCGTCCTGTCTTGGCTACCTCCCTTTCCTTGGGGGAAGTAGCCTATGTATGTATGTAGATAGATAGATAGATAGATAGATATTCATCATCATCATCATCATCATCATCATCATCTGGACCTCCTTTCCCATCCTAGGACAGAGTAGGGAGTCTTGACAGCCAAAGTTTGCCCAATTCAATGGGCCGCGCTTTCATTCAATCATCATTCAAGCTCTTGAAATCCTGGCATCATCTGATAGGCTAAAGAAATTTCACCACTTTCTGTAGTTTCACAAATACCTATTTGACAGAGCCAACCCGAACGCTGTCACGTTAAAAAGAGGTGCCAAATCCCTGGTCATGCACTTCTTTGCACAAAATTCATCCAGCCAGCTCGATCTCATGTCAGTCCCTTAGCCTCACCAATTTCCATACATCTCTTCCTCACACACTCATCCACCATATCCCTCCACATTCTTCTTGGCCTACCTCACCTCCTCCCTCCTTCAGATTCTCTCAGATTTACCTTTTTCACCACTCTATTGTTATTCATTATCTCCATATGACTATACCGTCTCAGTACACTTCTTTAGATTCTGATGTCCACAGATTTCCTCACTCTGCATCTATCAGGAATCACATTATTTCGTATCCTATCCACTCTCTGTATCACGTACATTCCTCAGCAGTCCCATCTCCTCTTCTCTCACTCATGACTTTTCATTTTCCAGCCACACCATAGTCTCGCATCCATATGTTAAACTTGGCACTAACACTCCTTCTTGTAAGCCTCACGCAGCTGCAACACTCAAGACTGTTTCTCAGCAAGGCCTTCATAGCACCAGCTACTTTCATTCCTTTTGTCACTCTACTTTCCACTTCTTTTGCAAATTTTCCTCTCTTTTCTATCACTGTACCCAGGTATTTGAACTCTCACCAATTCCAGTTTCTCTCCATTCACTGTAATATCGAACTTGGAATCACCTTCTCTCTCTCGGTTACCATCACTTTACTCTTTTCTACATTTACTCTCATGGCACAGCAATCACAGACATCTTCAAAACTCTGCACTACCCTACAAAGTTCTTGTCCGGTATAGCAAGTAGCACTGAATCATCAGCATACAACAAATTTGAGATATTCCATCCATCACCATTCATTATCAACGCCATCCCTATCTCCATTACTCGTGTTTTTACTTCTCATCAACAAATCCATATATATATATATATATATATATATCATCATCATCATCAGCCGTTTGAGTATCCACTGCAGGACCGGCCTATCCCGACCCGATTTCAGGACGATACAGCCAATGTATCTCTACCAAGTGGCTTGGGCTGTCTGGTAGAGATTGTATGTAGGGTGAGAAGTGCTTCTAAGTGTAACTGTAGTGTTGGAGTGGCTTTGGATGTGTGTGTAGTCTGTGAACCAAGTGTAATCGGCCTGCGCAAACCGACTGAGTGCAAGCATACTTTATAGTAAGCGACACTGGTTCAGCCACAGCATCCCTTGTGTCCGCCAATGTAGTACGTGGCCGGGTGAATACTCCCAAAGTTTATTACCCTGGCGGGGCGCGAACCCTGGTTCACCCGTGTACGAAACGCACACTCTACCACTGTACCACAGAGGCTCCATATATATATATATATATATATATATATATATATATATATATATATATATATATATGCAGATATATATATATATATATATATATATATATATATATATATATATATATATATATATATATATATATATATATGTAGAGAGAGAGAGAGAGAGAGAGAGAGAGAGAGAGAGAACAACCATGGGGACATCACACAATCTTGTTGCACGCCCACACCAATCGTGAACAGTACTCTTAGATGTCCATTTACCCTAACACATGCCTAACTAGCATCGTCAAAACTCTTGACGGCACCTAGCAGCTTACCATCTACACCGTACATGTGCGAAACCTTCCATAATCCTTCGCTGTCTACTTTTGTTGTATGCCTTTTTCAGATCCACAAATGCCATAAACACTTTCTAGTCCTTCTCGCAAGCCTTCTTCACTGTCTGCCTCACTGCAAATATTTGATCCACACATCCTCTGCCACTCCTAAAGCCACCCTGTTCATCACTCACTAGGACTTCTGATATCTCTCTTACTTTACAGTAATTCTTCCATATGCCTTCCTTACAACACTCAAAAAACTTATGCCACGATAATTTCTCTCTCTCTCTCTCTCTCTCTCTCTCTCTCTCTATATATATATATATATATATATATATATATATATATATATATATATATATATATATATTTTTAGATATATATCTATATATATATATGTAGATAGATATGTAGATAGCTAGATAGATAACCTATATATACAAAGAGAGAGGGAGAGCATTGGAAAATACCAATGGTCTCTTCACGTCATTATTAGACGGGTGTATTTATTATACATTTCCAACTAGAATAAGCCACATAACATATCTTCAAGGGTGTCCAGAGCAAGCCAAGATCCAGTAATCTTCAAACCTCATTAAATAAACGTATAAATATATAAATAAATATTCAATAAATGCTGGTCCTGAGGGTTGGTGACCAAACCCCATTCGAGACGTTTTCCGACTCTGTACGACTGTCTCGTCAATTTCCGTGTTTCTGGATGCAGCTTATGAGTCCACCCTTCTAGACTCATCAGCACCACCAACCAACATAGGCCAGTCATCAAACTATTCCACACCGCTCGAATATACAGACCGTTATTCAGACCCCGTCTGACAACTCCAGATCAGAATCAACCCATTCAAACCATTCATATTCACCGTCCACTCCAAACCACTATAAACTATACCCATCACACTCCCCGCCATTCTAGACTTCAACCAGTCCACTTAAACTCTTCTACTGCCTTCCCACCTCAGTTCAACTCAAATGCATTCTAAGTCACCACTCAAATCAATTCCATATCAGCATCAACACACAGCCGTTCTAAACCACAGACAACACGTTGCAGTCAGTTTGAATCCACCTAGACCACCAACAACGCACTTCACCCAACTCAGACCCACTCCAGGCCACAGCTAACTCACTGTATCCCACTCCAGACCGCAGCCAGCTCTCCGGTTCACAATCAGTCCACACCAGTCTCCAATCAACCCACTCAAATCCACAGCAGACCACAACAAACAGTCCAGACCAACGCAAACTCACTCCAGACCACAACCATCCAATCCACACCGCCACCGATCCACCCACTCGTCATATTTTCCGCTTTTCTGCACCAGTTTTCCCTAACTCCGAATGTTTTCTGGCGGCATGTCATGAGTCCACCTTTCCAGCCCCACAACCTTCATCACCACTCGTCTCTTTTGCATTCGCTTAGCTCCGTCACCACCATGATTGTATTGATGTTTTCTCGTTTTTTACAAAGTCTGGAGGAGAGAAGTTGTTGCACTTTTTGCACGACTCTGTATACTTATATCTATAACTAGGTGCCTTAATATCGGAGTGGGTGGCCACAAACCAATGGCTTCCAAGTCACCGTTTCCTGCGCCAACAGGCTGCCGTCTTTCCAATCACGCAATGATATTTTAATGCCTACTACCGACAGACGATTTTATTCAGCTAGGGAAAAATGCCTTAATAAAAGGGATAAGACCGGTATAATTTTCACAATCCTTACTTATCCTAAAATCATATCAAACTATTCATCTTCACTATCATCACCACCACCACCACCCTGCTTCCCATTTCAATGACGTGGGCAGCATCCAGACTTGAGAAAGAAAACGAACAAAAGCAAAAGACAGAACCAGAGCGTCGAATGGAACGAGTTATTCCAATATAAATCTCTAAGAAGGTCAGACTCAAAAGATGACGAAAAAAAAGAATAAATAAAAATAAATACTCCGTCATGTTAACCTCTAAAAGAATGGACTCAAAAACAATATGAGAAAGTCATTAAATAAGATTAAGTACATGTTCGTTGTCAAGACCATTTATCTACTACTTACTGCCTCCTGCAGTAACTATTACGGTTAACTGTTATTCCAGTAAATCTTTTGTCATGAGCTTCTGCGGTTAATTATAGATAATGGTTTCGTGATGAAAATATCAAAACTGTGTATCATTATCATCATAACAATCACTATCACATACACACACATATACACACACACACACACACACAAACATATATATATATATATATATATATATATATATATATATATATATATATATCTATATATATATATATATATATATGCATATATATATCGTCACCCTCATAAAGAAACTGCCAAAGTCATTTTTTTCTACTTTTCGGGAAATCGAGAAAAACGGGTCTCATTATCTTAACTTTCAATGACCTAGGCAGAAACTTGAGGCACATTTTAGACAACTCATACCCTAGATCTGGCAAAGGCAGCTATACCAGCAGGTGCACCACGTGATGAAGAATTGATCTAGGTAAAAATCCAGAAATCGCTGAAAAATGACAGGCAGTTTCTTTATGAGGGTGACGATATATATATATATATATATATATATATATATATATATATATATATATATATATATATATATATATATATATATATATATATATATATTTTATAAATAACAGAACGGAGGAAGGAAAAATAAATGGGTAAAAAAAAATAATCCATATACCAGATTACTGGTGTCCTCTGTTCATAAAATATCTGTAACAGTTAGACTTGAACAGTTGTGGGTTGAAATTTGGAGGAAAACAACTCTGGGGAAGCGAGTTCCAGAGAGATGCAGTTCGGGGAATGAAAGAATTCTGATAGGCAGAAGTTCTGCAATATGGTTGAGTGACATTCCAGTCATGAGCGCTACCAGATGCCCGTGTAGCACGAGGGAAGGCATGGAGAGGTGGCACCATGGACGCAACTTCGTCTGAGCATTTGCCAAAAAAGTATCTGTAAAATAATGCAAGGGAGGCAACATTCCTTCTTACTTGCAGGGGAGGTAGTTTATATGTAAAGACAGGGTTGTTAATGATTCTAGCAGCTTTATTCTGAATTTTGTCTAGTTGTCTTAATGCAACCTCTCCTCAACCATTCCACAAGGGTGAGCAATATTCAAGCTGAGAGCGCACATGACTCTTATAAATTATAGCCAACTGCTTATCGGCGAAGAAGTTACAGACTCTGTACAATAATCCAAGTTTCTTTGAGGCGGTTTTAGCAAGTGATCTGACATGAGAGGTCCAGCTGAGGGCACTGTTAAGTGAGACACCAAGAATTTCAATACTTTTGAAGATGGGAATATTAGTAGCACTGAAGGTAATGTACGAATCTGGCAATATCTGTCTATTAGTAAACTGTATATATTTAGTTTTACTAGCATTAAAAGAGACAAGGTTGTTTTGTCCCCATTCACTGATTGTAGATAGATCTTGATTTATGGAGATGGCTGTACTGAGTTGAGAGGTAGAGATATTAGACTTTGTAAATGGATGTCCGAGTGTGAATGAACTATGTAGTGTTGAGTCATCTGCATATGAGTGAATGGGATTGTGAGTGACAGATAAGAGATCATTAATATGAACCAGAAATAGGGTTGGCGCCAGAACTGATCCCTGCGGCACGCCGGCGTTAATTGAGTGGAAATTCGAATATACATCATCTACTTTTGCTCTTATTTTCCTGTCACTAAAGAAATCAAAGGAACAAAAGACGTTAGTCCACAGCAAGGGAGTTTGGACAGCAGGGAACGGTGCCATACTCTGTCGAAAGCTTTAGAGATATCAAGAGCTACTGCATGAGTTTCTCCAAAAAGATCAATTGATTGATGGATGGTATGAGTTAAGAGATTGAGTATGTCAATGGTGGATCTTTCATGGCAAAAACCGTATTGTCTATCACTAATTAAGTTGTTGGATTCAAGATGTTTAACATTATGCTTATTAATTCGTTTCAAATATATATATATATATATATATATATCCCATTGGAGCCCAGTGTCCCGAGAATTGGACAGAACTGGGATTTTTCAAGTCTTTATAAAGTAAGGAACCCCCAGGTAGGGACCTATGAGCTTCGCAACTATGAGCCGATAGGCAGAGGGCGGTACGCTTAGTACCCTCCCAGTGCATTGCCTCACGCAGCATCTCTGGGATCCAATGGGATATATATATATATATATATATATATATATATATATATATATGTGTGTGTGTGTGTGTGTGTGTGTGTGTGTGTGTATGTGTGTGTGTATGTGTGGTTGTGTGTGTGTATGTATATTTGTGGTAGGTGGGGGCGCTCACCATCCACTCACTTGATGTATTGTTGGTCTCCTGTGTCTGCCCTTTCATCTCCTACATCTTTCTTTCCGTCACTCCACTTGTCTTTCCTTCATCCTTTCCTCGTCCCTCTGCCAACAGGTGACTTTACACTCCCTCTTCTGTCTTTCTTTCCTTCACTCTTTCCTCTTCCTTCTGCCTGTTGGTAACTCTGTACTGAGTGACAACCCAAATGGTTTCCTGTACACCAGGAAACCATTTACTACCCTGGCTGGTAACCATATAACCAAATCTTGGCGCCTGATGGTTTACTGGGTAAAATCGGATTGAGCATGTGAAGATTTATATCCAATGGGTGCTTCGTACTTATTGCTCACGTAATGCCACTCAGGGATGAGTGAGGCTGGTCACTCTCATCTTAATATGTCAGGACCAACTTGCCTAGCCCAGGGCTCCTACGCATCTCAACGGACAACGTAGAATTGGATGATGAGCGAATGAATGAATGATAGAACACATTCTATCCGTTTCTCCTTTCTCTGAAATCTCCATTCTAGGAGATTTCAATGTTCACCACCACCTTTGGCTCTCCTCTCCTTTCATTGATCTACCTGGTGAACAAGCCTACATCTTTTCTATCCTTAATGACCTACAGCAGCTTGTACAGCATCCTACCTGTGTCTCTGACCGCCGTGGGGAGAGCTCCAACATACTTGACCTCTTTCTTATAACTAAGCATTCTGCTTACATTGTGAATCTTTTCTCTGCGTTGGGCTTCTCCAATCACATCCTTATTACCTTAACATGTCCTATCGCTCCGGTACGGCCTGTGGACCCTCCAAAGAAACGTCGGCTGTGGCACTTTGGAGCTGCAGATTGGGAATCCCTCAGGCAGTACTTTTTTTATTTTCCCTGGAATGATTATAGCTTCCATGGCCGGGAGTCAACTAAGTGTGCCTTGCACATTACAGAGGTTATTCTCGGGTATGGAAGCATACATTCCTTTCTCATATCCTTTGACTAATACAAGAAAGCCATGGTTTAATCATGCTTGTCCTAATGCTCTCTGCAACAAGGAGAGGGCCTTCAAGATGTACCGGAGCCAATCCACCCGTGAATCACATCTTTTTTATGTTTCTGCCCAGAATCGTGCTAAGTCTGTCCTTCGCTCTGCTAAAAATAATTTCATCCATATTAAATGCTCTCAACTCTCCAACTCGGATTCTTCCCACTCCTTCCGGCACCTTGTCAAAAACCTTCTAACAACTTTACCTCAGCATCCTTCCCTCCTCTTTTCTACTCTGATGGCTCTGTAGCTATTTCTTCTACCGATGAAGTAGATCTCTTTGCTCAGTCTTTCTCCTCCAATTCCGCCTTAGACGATTCCGGTGCTGTTCCTCCATCACCTTCCCCCTCTGACTTCCTCATAGCTGACATTAAAATTTCTTCAGCTTTTCTGCAATCATTGGATTCAATACTATAGTCGTGGCACACGACTCTGAGGTTGTCATTATCGTACTCTGGCAACCAACCATTAAAAAGTGCGTCCGATTTCGTATCATATTATACACGAATCATATTACTATGCACGAATATATTATACACGAATATTATTATACACGAACATAGTATACACGAATCACATGCGTCTCATATTACACACAAAATCAAACGCACTTTTGAATGTTAGGTTGCCAGGGCATGATAATAACAACCTCAGAGTCACACGCCGCGACTATACCAAGGCATATGGGACTGATGGACACCCTCCTGTTGTCCTCAAGAACTGTGCTTCTGTGCTTACACCCTGCCTAGGTAAACTCTTTCACCTTCGTCTATCAACTTGTATCTCTCTTCTTGCTGGAAGTTTGCTCTCATTCAGCCAGTCCCAAAGAAGGGTAACCATTCCCAATCCTCTAATTATCGTCCAATTGCTTTAACATCCTGTATCTCAAAAGTTTTCGAGTCTATCCATAACAAAAAAAATTTAAAGCATCTTTTCTATCACAGCCTACTTTCTGATCGTCAGTATGGGTTCCGTCAGGGACGCTCCACTGGCCATCTTCTCATCTACCTATCAGAATCCTGGTCATTCTTTCGGGACTTTTACGAAAGCTTTGCCATTGCACTTGACATCTCAAGGGCTTTCGATCGAGTATGGCATAAATCTTTAATTCCCAAACTGCCCTCTTACGGTTTCTACCCTTCTGTCTGTGCCTTCATCTATACCTCCCTTTCTGGTCGTTCTATAGCCGCTGTTGTAGACGGCCATTGTTCTTCTCATAGATCTATCAACATTGATGTTCACCAGGGCTCTCCCCTATCACCAGATCTCTTCCTTTATTCATCAATGATCTTCTAAGCTATACATCTAACCTTATCCATTCGTGAGCTGATGATTCAACCCTTCACCTTTCCATTTGGTTCCCACAACGTCCATTCCAGCAGTTACTTCAACAAACAAGGGATGAGGCTATGGCACACCTAATGTCTGACTTGGCTCGTATCTCTGACCGGGGTAAGAATAATCTGGTTGTTTTTAATGCATCAGAGACTCAGTTTTTACACATATCAACCTGACAAAATTTTCCACAGGTGTACCCACTATTGTTTAATAATATCCAACTCAATCCAGCATCACCCTTGAACATGCCTGGGGTTTCATTCCCTCGGGATTTACCTTGGGAAGATCTTATTCCGTATCTGGTAAAATCTGCTTCCAAGAGATTAGGTGTCCTAAGCCGACTCCCTACGATTTTTAACCCTGCACAGTTGTTGACTTTATACACGGGATTTATTCGCCTCTGTGTGGAGTACAACTCTCATGTTTGGGAAGGCTTCCCACATTAAGCTCCTCTCAATAGGGTGGAGTTAAATGCTTCTCGTCTCATTAACTCTTCTCCTCTCACTGGCTCCCTCCAACCTCCGTCTCCTCGCCGCACTGTTGCCTCTTTATCTCTTTTCTATCGCTACTTCCGTGGTCACTGCTCCTCTGAACTGTCTGCTTGCATCCCTCCACCTCTACGATGGGTGCGTAGCACCCGTCTAGCAACAAACTCTCATCCCTTTTCTGTCCAATTCTCTAATGCAAGAATTAACAGTTACTCCCGGTCCTTCATTTATGCAACAGGTCAAGTCTGGAACTGTCTCCCTCTGTCTGCATTTCCAATTTCCTTTGATCTCCAGTCTCAAGCGCAGTGCGTCCCGATATCTCGAAATGAACGGATCTTGAATTTGATTCTCTTTTATATTGTTTTTGTTCTTTTCTTGGAAGGAACTGTAAATTGTGGGCTCCTAACCTTTGGTTCCTTCTTCCTCGCATATATATATATATATATATATATATATATATATATATATATATATATATATATATATATATATATATATATATATATATATATATATATATATATATATATATATATATATATATATATATATATATATATATATATCTATCTATCTATCTATCTATATATATATATATATATATATATATATATTGTATATATATAGAGAGAGAGATATAGATATAGATATAGATACATATATATATATATACATACAGTATATATATGTATATATATATAAATATATTTATTTATTTATTTATTTATATTTATATTGTGGTAGGCGGGGGCGCTCACTCGATGTACTCGTAGTGCTGTTCTCGGGTGTCTGCCCTTTCCTCTCCTCCCTCCTATCCTTCCTTCCTCTTTTGTCTTTCTATATTTCATTCTTTCCTCGTCTTTCTGCCTACGGGTGACTTTTCACTCTCTCTTTTGTCTTTGTTTCCTTCACTCTTTCCTGTTCCTTCTGCTTATGAGCGACTCTACACTGAGTGGCAAGCAGAATGGTTTCCTGTACACCAGGAAACCATTTTTTTTTTTTTTATGCGAGGAAGAAGGAACCAAAGACCCCGAGCCCGCAATTATTGTTCCTTCCAAGAGAAAAACAAAGTTCATGATAGAGCCAAATTCAAGAGCCGATCATTTCGAGATGCCTGGACACACTGCATTTGAAAAACTGGAGATTATAGGAAGCAGGAAATACTGATAGAGGGAGACAGTTCCAAAGCTGACCTCTTGCATAAATGAAGGACTGGGAGTAACGATTAACACTTGCATTAGAGAGTTGGACAGAAAAGGGATGAGAGTTTGTTGCTAGACGGGTGCTACGCGGTCGTCGTCGAGGTGGAGAAGTGCATGCAGACAATTCAGAGGAGCAGTGACCATTGAAGTAGCGATAGTAAAGAGATAAAGATGCAACAGTTCTACGAAGAGACAGAAGTTGAAAGGAGTCTGTAAGAGGAGGAGAGTTAATGAGACGAAAAGCCTTTGACTCCACCCTATTGAGAAGAGCTGTATGTTGGGAGCCTCCCCACACATGAGAGTTGTACTCCACACAGGGGCGGATAAAACCCCTGTATAGAGTCAACAATTGTGCAGGGGTAAAGAAAGAACGGAGTCGGCTCTGCACACTCAATCTCTTGGAAGCAGATTTTACAAGAGATGTAATATGATCTTTCCAAGATAGGTCCCGAGTAAATGAAACCCCAAGCAAGTTCAAGGATGATGCAGGATTAAGCTGAATATTATTAAACATTAGTGGGTATACCTGTGGAAGATTTTGTAGGATTGATAGGTGTAAAAACCGAGTCTTAGATGCATTAAAAACGACCAGATTATTTTTACCCCAGTCAAAGATACGAGCCAAGTCAGACATTAGGTGCGCCATAGCCTCATCCCTTGTTTGTTGAAATAACTGCTGAGATGGACGTTGCAGGAACCGAATGAAAAGGTGAAGGGTGGAGTCATCAGTGTACGAGTGGATAGGGTTAGATGTACAGCTTAGAAGGTCATTGATGAATAAAAGGAAGAGAGTTGGTGATAGGACAGTGCCTTGAGGAACACCACTGTTAATAGATTTTGGAGAAGAACGATGGCCGTCTACAACAGCGGCTATAGAACGACCAGAAAGGTAGTTAGAGATGAAAGCACAGATAGAAGAATAGGAACCGTAAGAGGACTATATGGGAATTAAAGATTTATGCCAGACTTGATCGAAAGCCTTTGAGATGTCAAGTGCAATGGCAAAGCTTTCGTCAAAGTCCCGAATGGAGGATGACCAGGAGTCTGAAAGGTAGGTGAGAAGATCGCCAGTGAAGCGTCCCTGACGGAACCCATACTGACGACCAAAAAGAATGTTGTGATAGGAAAGATGCTTTAAAATTATTCTATTAAGAATAATTGGTGGACTGAAGAGGTGAAACAGGCTGTGGCACAAAAGAAGAAAGCATACAATGAATGGATGAGAAATAGGGGCGTGGAAGAAGTTGAGAGGCGGAAGAGAAAGTCATATGTGGAAAGAAAGAGGTGAAAAGATTAGTAAGAGACAGTAAGAAGAGAGTGGATGAGGAATTTGGAAGGAATTTGAGTGTAAAGTGGAGGGACTGTAAGAAAATGTTCTGTAAAGAGGTGAAAAGAGTAAGACAGGGTGGAAGTGAAGTTAGCAGGGGAGTGAAAGATAAAAATGGTAGATTACTAGTGGAGAAGGGAGAAAAAGTGAGCAGATGGAGAGAACACTTTAAGGAATTGTTGAACGTAGAGGATGGAAGTAATGCGAGTATAAGTGGCTGGGGAATGGCTGGGAGAAGGAGGGAGGTGAGAAGACAGGAAGAAATCAGTAGGATAGAAGTTGTGGAAGCAATGAAGAAAGTTAAATCGGGGAAAGCCCCAGGAATTGATGGAGTGTGTGGTGAAATGCTGAAGCATGGGGGAGAGATAGTAGTAGAATGGATGTGGAAGATATGCAGATTGGCCTGGGAGGAAGGTAGAGTCCCGGAGGATTGGAAGTCAGGTATAATTATTCCCTTGTACAAAGGAAAAGGGGAAAAAGAAGTGTGTAGTAATCATAGGGGCATTTGTCTTCTTAGTATAATAGGAAAAGTGTATGGTAGGATATTTATAGACAGAGTTAGAGAAAGAACAGAGAAATTAGTTGGAGAAGAACAGGGAGGCTTTAGGAAGGGAAGAGGTTGTGTAGATCAGATATTCATTCTTAGATCTTTAGTGGAAAAGTTTCTAGAGAAGGAAAAAAGTTGTATGCGGCTTTCATGGATTTGGAGAAAGCATAAGACAGGGTGGATAGACAAGGATTGTGGAAAGTGTTAAGAATATATGGAGTAGATGGGAAGTTGTTGAATGCTGTGAAGAGTATGTACGATGGTACGAAGGCTGCAGTGCGTGTGGATGGTGAACTAAGTGAATTTTTCTCTTTGAAAGTTGGGCTGAAACAGGGATATGTCATGTCTCCATGGTTGTTCAATCTGTACATGGATGGGGTAATAAAAGAGGTACAAGGTAGGGTAGTGGATGTTGGAGTGGCCCTGGTGAGAGAGGATAGTGATGGAAACTCCCTGTACTGTTGTTTGCAAATGATACTGTGTTGTTGAGTGAAGATGAAGGGGAGCTGCAAGGCTTGGTGGATGAGTTTGAGAGAGTGTGTAAGAAACGGAATCTAAAGGTGAATGTAGGGAAGAGTAAAGTAATGGTCGCTGAGAGAGGTGAAGTTAGTGAATGTACAGAGAGGTTGGATGGTGAGGAATTGGAAAATGTGAGTACGTTTAAGTACTTGGGTAGTGTGATGAGTAAGGATGGAGGTTTGGAGGGTGAAGTGCTTGAAAGGGTACAGCAGGGAAGAAAGGTTGCTGGTTCTTTGAAAGCAGTGATAAGAAACAGGGAAGTGAGCATGGAAGTGAAAAAGTTACTACATGACAGTATTGTGATACCAACTCTAACGTACGGAAGTGATGCTTGGACATTGTTGGAAGGACACAAGTCAAGAGTGAGAGCAGTGGAAATGAGTTATTTAAGAGGACCCTGTGGAGTCACGTGGAGAGACAGGCTGACGAATGAGGGTATAAAAGAGCGTTGTGGTGTTGATGTGGATGTGATAGGAAGCGTTATGAGGAACACACTGAGGTGGTTTGGCCATGTGGAGAGGATGGAGGGTGAAAGACTGACGAAGAGAGTGTATGTGAGTGAGGTGGAGGTGGGAAGAGGGAGGGGGAGGCCGTGGATGAGATGGAGGGATGGGGTGGAGAGGTATATGAGAGAGGGGGGTGTGAGTTGGGAGCAGGGCAGTGAAATGGCGGGGGACAGGGCGACTTGGATGCGATTTGTTTGTGGCCACCCCAAACGGGATTGAGGCGTCTGGCAATAGATAGATAGATAGAAGAATTGACTCGAAAACATTTGAAAGGCAGGATGTTAAAGCAATTGGACGATAGTTAGAGGGTTGGGAATGGTTACCTTGCTTTGGGACTGGCTGAATGAGAGCAAACTTCCAGCAAAAAGGAAAGGTACAAGTTGATAGACAAAAGCGAAAAAGTTTGCCTAGGCAGGGTGTAATCACAGAAGTACAGTTCTTGAGAACAACAGAAGGGACTCCATTAGGCTCATATGCCTTGTTAGTACTGCATCCAGTGATAGCAGAAAATACATCAGCTGAAAATATTTTAATGTCAGCCATGAGGAAGTCAGAGGGGGGAAGTGATGGATGAACAGCACCTGAATCCTCTAAGGCGGAATTGGAGGAGAAAGTCTGAGTGAAGAGATCTCCTTTATCAGTAGAAGAAATAGCTACAGAGCCATCAGAGTAGAAAAGAGGAAGGAAAGATGATGAGGTAAAGTTGTTAGAAAGGTTTTTGGCAAGGAGCCAGAAGGAGCGGGCAGAATTCGAGTTGGAGAGTTGACAACATTTAGTATGGATGAAATTATTTTCAGCAGAACGAAGAACAGACTTAGCACGTTTCCGAGCAGAAACGTATAAAAGATGCGATGCAGGGGTGGATTGGCTCTGGTACCTTTTATAGGCCCTCTCCTTGTTGCAGACAGCATTAGAACAAGCGTGATTAAACCAAGACTTTCTTGCGTTAGTCAGAGGATATGAGAAAGGAATGTATGCTTCCATGTCCGAGAGAATAACCTCCGTAATGCGCAAGGCACACTCAGATTGGTCCCGGCCATGGAAGCAATAATCATTCCATGGAAAATCAAATAAGTACTGTCTGGGGGCATCCCAATCCCCAGCTCCAAAGTGCCACAGACGACGTTTATTTGGAGGGTCCACAGGCCGCACCAGAGTGATAGGACAGGTTAAGGTAATAAAGTGGTAACCATATAACCAAATTATTGCGCCTGGTGGTTTAGTGGGTAATTGCGGCGCTCCAATCGGATTGAGCCGGTGAAGGTTTATATCGAAGGGGTGGTTGGGGATTATTGCTCATGTAATGCCACTCAGAGATGAGCGAGGCTGGTCACTCTCATCTTGAATGTTATGACCATGGAAGGATGGACATATATATACAGAATACAGTATATATATATATATATATATATATATATATATATATATATATATGAATACCGCATATACATATATAATAGAGAGAGAGAGAGAGAAAGAAAAAAAAAAATCTGTGGTTCAGTGGTACAGTGTGCGTTTCCGTACACTGAAGAGCGAGGGTTGGCGCCCTGCCAAGGTAATAAGCTGTGGGAGCGTTCTTCCGGCCATGTACTGCATTGGCGGACATAAGGGGTGCTGTGGTTGAACCAGTGTCGCATACTGTAAAGTGTGCTTGCACCCAGTCGGCTTGCGCGGGGCGATTACACTTGGTTCACAGACTACACACACATCCAAAGCCACTCCAACACAACAATTACACTTACAAACACTTCTCACCCTACATTCAATCGCCACCAGACAGCCTAAGCCACTTGGTTGAGATACATTGGCTGTATCGTCCCCACTTCGGTCGGGATAGGCCGGTCCTGCAGTGGACACTCAAACGGCTGATGAGTTGATATATATATATATATATATATATATATATATATATATATATATGTGTGTGTGTGTGTGTGTGTGTGTGTGTGTGTGTGTGTGTGTGTGTGCGTGCGTGTGTGTGTGTGTGTGTGTGTGTGTGTGTGTGTGTGTGTGTGTGTGTATGTGTGTGTGTGTGTGTGTGTGTTTTATGCCGGTAGGATTAAGTTAGTGTTTGTATTTGGAAATGTTAGAAACATTCTGGAGATTTCTTCATGCCAGTTTAGTTTATTTTCTCTCCTAGCTGAGAAATTAGATCTTGTCATTATTGTTATTGTGTATTGTCAATTTACGTCCATCATTGCTTGGGAAAATGTGAGTTCTCTCCTAGGCTGTAGAATATTCTGGGCTACACTAACAGGGGAAACCGTGGGTGGGGGGGGGGGTATTAAAAGATCCAACCCGCATCCAAGAAAAGTCAGTTGAGTTTAGTCAGTTATCCAGAAAGTAACAGACATAATGAGTTTGTGCGAGGGAGTTAGTGAGCGAATGGTAGGCAAACAGCGAGTCAGAGAGTCAGAGTCAGTAACGGACAATGAACATTGAGCGAGTGAGTCAGTGAGCTAGTAAGTCAGTGGTGGACGGTGTGTGAGAGAGTCCATGACAGAGTTTGTGAGTCGGGGTCAGAATGTGCGAGTCAGACAGTCAGGGAACAGGCAGTGAGCGAGCAGTAGCGAGTAAGGACGAAAAAAAAAGGCACAGTGTTTTGCAAATGTACAGCTCCGGACAGATGAAACGGCTACACCCCATCCACAAGCGACTTGGTTTGGGTCTCAGTGGTTCTGGTAACAGTTGCAGGTGGAGGGAGGGGGGATGTGGGAGGGTGAGGAGGGGAGAAATGTGGGCGGAGTTATATAGGGGGTAGTGTGGGAGGGTGAAGAAGCAGCACAGTCTGACTGGTAGGAGGGGGAGACGAATGGTTGGGTAGCGGAGACGAGAGTCTGCTGGAGGGTAAGACAGGTGAGTGTGATTAGATGAAAAGAAATTACAAAAAATGAATTATAATAATATCTGCTGCATATATTGCATTTTATCTACTAAATAAAAACACTGTCTATTATTCACCACCGTATTTGGGTATCCTACTCATTATTATTATCCTTTGGATATTAGGCAATAAATAAAGATATTGGACGGTCTTTCGGACCCGAACCAATTTTTTCATAACTTTTTTCTTCAGCTATTTCCGTATTCCTATTATCCCTCGTGCTTGAAGTCCCCCTTTTTATCACTTTCTCCTACGCCCTACATTTTTTTTAAGCATAAGGCAGTTTAACTTTCTCTTTAAATAACCATATTTGTCAACAAATATTCCTTTCATTACTCTATTTAATTACCTGTTTTCTTTCAATATGCATTTGTCTAATAATGGGTGTTACACCTTAATTGGCGCCGCTATTTGACGTTGTGAATAAATTTGGTCTAAATTTACGCATATATTGCAGTCTCTCTCAAGTAGGCTGGCAACCTCACACATCCTCCCCCCTGCTTTCTCCTTCTCTCGCTACCCGTTCCCTCCTTTCCTTTTGTAGTACTGTTTATCTATTCTTTCTCATATTTTTAACCTCATTCCTTCTTACAAACTTTTAGTGCCTTAGGAATTTCTCCCTTATCACCTTCAGTCCTACTACATGAAAGTGGAAAAAACTGCCATCGGGAAAAGAATAACTGGAAATTTATGGCGAAGGTTACGATATTAGTTATTTAGAATGGAAGTGTTGGCAGATACGCATTCTTGACGTGATTATCACAGCCACAGCATTTAGCCTTCATAAAACAGAAGGACTATAGGTTTCATGCATTACCTCCTTACGTCCAGCATTACTGTGCAGAACGCCATGTATAACACATTAAGGACCACAAGGACAGTAATGGTAGTCATCGTGATTCTCATGAATCTCTCCATAGGCTATTGAAAACAGTGCTTTATGCTCAACTTCAGAATTATGTTCTCATCATGGCAATGATAGGCAAAGATAATAAAAACAATATATACAACCAAATTATCATTTATTATACAACAAAGCTCAAACTGCCTCCGTGCTGCAGTCTCAAGGGTGTAACCAGCTCACACAATCACATGTGACCTGAAGAAATTAAATACATGATCCTATATATATATATATATATATATATATATATATATATATATATATATATATATATATATATATATATATATATATATATATATATATATATATATGTATGTATATATTAAAAACCATGAACAACACTGTTTGATCTAAAACTTATTGTGTTGGGTAAAGCAGAGGACACTAACTAGCATGGCAACCTACCACACGGAAACCACCATGTTGCACTACACGCCACAGAAACCGATGCACAGACCATGATATCAGCGAAAAGACTATGAGAAGAGTATTGCACGAAGCAAGGTTGCATCACAGGACCCTAGCAAACGTTATGTTGACAAGCCAGAGGATTTTTGGAAGTGTGTCACTGAAGGCGCAACTGCTGGAGAAGGAATAATACTCGGTGAGTATTATTTCTGAGGTTTTCGCTTGTATAAACTAAACTATTCAGTCATACATGACCATAAAAATATATTAATAATTACTGCAGGGGGACAACCAGTTTCGTTACAACGTCAGTCCATGCAGAGGAAATATATATATATATATATATATATATATATATATATATATATATATATATATATATATATATATAATATTGTGTGCGTGTTACTTCGTATTTCCACAGCTAACAACATATATATTTCATAGAATAACAAGAGCAATGAGAGCAATGAGACTTAACACTTACTACCTCTCAGTATCCTGCCCATCCACCACCCTTTTCGATAACAGCCTGAAGACGTCTTTGTATATTACCTGTGTGACATTTCACATGGTCAGGTTTACCCCGGAAGACTTCCCATACTCGCCGGGTGTGGTCCAGTAGCTCCTGGGGTGTGTGTTCCTGTTCAGGCTCCCACGAAGTTAACATTGATCCCCAGATATTTTCTATGGGGTTGCAGTCCGCACCCTTACTGAGCCAGGGCAGAAGCTGGAAGCGAGGGTGCTCCTGGAACCACTCCTGGACCACGCGAGCCTGGTGAACGGGGCATCTGTCCTGGACAAAATATACTGGACCAGTAGGAAAGGGATGGTTGCTGGCAGAAAATGAGGGCAGAAAGAAGTTATTAAGTATATCAATATACTTCTCGGAATTGAACCGACCCTCTATGTGGTGCATGTCACCCATCCCATGCCAGCTTACCCACCCCCAAATATTTACGTTCACGTGTCCACTCCTGGCCACATGAAATACGTTTCCCTGGTTGTATCTGTTGAAAGAAGGAGACTAGCATTAATAATCTTCAAGGTATAATTGCATATTTGTTTTATGCTAACAAGAGGTTCTTAACAATATTGGGAAATGTTAATGACATGCCATGAATGCCTGTCTTACTTCAGTGCAACTGAGGAATAGCCTACACTAAAGAACAAGCATGTGAAATGCGTGGTTGCCTTATAGAAGTTCATTTATAGGGTTACTAACTGAACAATGGTAGGATAAATATTGATTACGTAGGGGGAGCCTAAATTGATGGTGCGAAATATGCAAAGATGATATCTATATGTATGAGTAATAGATCATTAAATAACCTGTTCGCTAGGGATAAGATTTGGTAGGATGTCTTTGTCAGTCTGTGTGCCATAGTTCAGGTTGGTATGGTAGCAGTGACACATACTAAGTGAATATGCATTTTGAATGTAAGCACGTAGAGTTATTACATTTACCACTTTTAGGATTCCCAATGGATAAATCAACGTCTGTCTAGTGTGGGTATTATTTAAAGTTGTTGACTTCATGCCAGCGTGATCTTTCCATCCCATTAGTATTTAAAGTTTTTGTTTTTTTTAGGGAAAATGTTTTACAGTCACTAATTCAAACACTGCGTAACCCTATATACCCAAAGTAATTTACTCTGCATGGACTCTTATTAGTAACTATTTTATTGATGTCGCTGACGTTGTAACTAAACTGGTTGTCCCCCTGCAGTAATTATTTATATATTCTTATGGTCATGTATGACTGAATAGTTTAGTTTATAGAAGCAAAAACCTCAGAAATTATACTCACCGAGTATTATTCCTCCTCCAGCAGTGGCGCCTTCCGTGACACGAAGAGGAGAAGGTTTTCTCATCTGTCCATATCACTCTCTTCCAAAAATCCTCTGGCTTGTCAACATATTGTTGGGCAAACCGTAGCCTTCCCTCGCGATGTTGGTCAGTCAGAAATTCCTTGTTTGCTGGGGTCCTATGATGCAACCCCGCTTCGTGCAGCACTCGTCTTACAGTCCTCTCGCTGACATCAAGATGCAGCGATTCCCTTATGGCTACCGCATTTGTCTGTGGATCGGCTTCTGCGGTTTGCACAATATCTTGCCTCTGAGCAGGAGTAGTGCACCGTGATGGTCTTCCCCGTGGTAGGTTGCCATACCAGTCAGTGTTCTCTGCTCTGGCAAACAAATTTAAATTTAGAGTTCATAGTGTTGATCATGGTTATTGATAAAAAATGCCATGAAAAAAGAAAACTTTGGGTAATTTCTTATATGTAACACAGAAAACACAAATTCTTTCCTCATAGGAACCTCATCATACAGAAACCTGTTCAAATATATTTCAATGAAAAATACTATTCATATTTGAGGCGTGTAGAGCAGAAGGAGCTTACTGGCCAGAATCCCAAATTTGAGATGCTGTTTACTTAGTCCTGTTTGAATTACCCTCTTTGAAAAACTAGGCGACATTCGACCTTCTTCCCCTACACAAGAAAGCTCAAAGTCACGTAGATTATGGCAGGCCCTAAACTACGTGAATATATATATATATATATATATATATATATATATATATATATATATATATATATATATATATATATATATATTAGTATTTCACTGCGAATTAGGCACCTTAGATGAGGGTGCAACCCCCGGTTTTACATCAGAGTTTCTACTTTCTGCTACGTGATCAGGAACACAGTTGGCTCGGAAAATTGTCCACCTACTCCACCGACCCGGGTATCAGTCTCAGATACGAGATAACCACCTCGTTGCCACCAGTTACATATTTATGATATGACAGTGACAGTTTCATCTGATTTTTCTGTGTAGTTTTCTTTATCTAATTTGTCTTAATAACCGCTCTACTTACTCCTACTCAATTTTTGAGGGCTAAACTAGGGAACGAGGCTTTTGGGAGGAGTAGTCTGGCATTAGATTTTACATGAATCATTCAGCACAGTCGCACGTGACTTAATGTAGACCTGCAGTCCTTACCCTAACATTATCCGGGAATCGTGTTTTCTAGCTTAGTTGTCTACACATTAAAACTTTCATCCCTAAACAGTTACAAAATATACTATTTTATTTCGTCAGGCCTACGTGATTGTGGCATTATTTGTAAATATGACACTATCGCATTGGCAGTTCGTGATTACCGAACATATGTTGATTACGTTTTACTTATTGAGATGAACAATTAAGTTATGCCTTCGTTAACGTAATTTTATTACTCAACGACACAAAGATTAATAAGAATACATTTATGAAGGCATAAATTTTAAACATATATCTTAACAAGCCAAGGGTAAAGGACCACATTTGTTCCGCCAATCACGAGCGTGCAATGCGATGTTACCATATTTAAACTTGCGTTGGCCAGACGGAAGGAAATAGAGTAAATGTATTATATAGTAAGGTCAGGAAGAACATGATGTGGTGTTATTTCATAAGCCTTATTTGTCTTTAACTCCTAAACTGACGGTTATGTTATTTATTATTAGAGGAACTATATCTACACTCACCTTCTTATCCACCTTTGGACAGTGTTGGTGGAAATTCCCAGGGTGTTAGCGATGGCTCGGATGGACTTCCCGGCTTCACGCATCCCTACAATGCGCCCTCTTAAACCAATCCTCCTTTCTCTTGCCTCTCTCCGTCTTGCCTCTCTACGTCTTGCCTCCATTCTGAATCGGTGTGACTGATGCCCCTGGGTGGCTGATACCTCTGTTAACACCTCTGTTCATGGCAGGAAACCTAACGACTTCGCATAGTGTCACGTGGCACAAGTTTGTCCTCTAACTACTATTTTATTTGTTTCTACAGGTAAACAAAAAATCATTATTTTTTTTTACTGTTTCTAAAGAATAACCAGCCATGACAATTAATTCACGTGTCAGTATGCCACTGTCTCAGTTGACGGAGAGGATCTACCTGATTCGGTTAGAATCATTCATCTCAGTATATACTGACAAAACATGGAACTGGTGGTCTGCCCTGAGTAACGGTGTTTATTGCAGTCCATAGAAAATACAAGTGAACCACAGTCGTTTCTCGTTGATGTATAAATATCCATGTGTTTGTGGTGTATTAGTCATTATGGCGTTATTCTCACCCCGGTACTCCATGTCTGAGTTTCAGGAAGTGGGTGAAGAGGTGGCCAGTTACGAGGATACTATCTGTTTGATAAATTTGAGCTCTATGAATCCTCTATACTATGCCACGAACCGGATCCCTCATAAGAAACACCAAGGTCACCTGCTTCCTGGCATACAGACTCTAGAGTATTCATCGAGCTTCAATTTACGAAGAAGAAACACTTCTGATACAGTCTGTGGTATAAATTAGTTCGCTTTACAAATACCCTTCCGTCACAGCAAGATTTACTCTATCAGGACAGATTATCATTACTATATCATACTTATCACGTAATATAGACGATAAGGATATCTCTCTACCCATTTATCAATTTATATCAGTTATATCATCTACCGAAATGTTCCGAGACGCAATAACGGCGACATGCAGATCTATAAAAATTATTGTCAATAAACGGGGTCTCGAATTATTACTGTCCATTAAAATTTACTTCAGGTAGAGAAAATTTTCCTTTCATCTCGTTCCCTTGCGACAATTATCACCGTCGTCATCCCTGTAATTCCCTTAAGCGCTACGACATGGCATCATCTATATATATATATATATATATATATATATATATATATATATATATATATACGATCAGGTATTTAATTTCTTTCAGGTAGCACGGAGGCAGTTTGAGCTTTATTGTATAATAAATGATAATCTGGTTGTATATATTGTTTTTATTATCTTTGCCTATCATTGCCATGATGAGAACATAATTCTGAAGTTGAGCATAAAGCACTGTTTTCAATAGCCTATGGAGAGATTCATGAGAATCACGATGACTACCATTACTGTCCTTGTGGTCCTTAATGTGTTATACATGGCGTTCTGCACAGTAATGCTGGACGTAAGGAGGTAATGCATGAAACCTATAGTCCTTCTGTTTTATGAAGGCGAAATGCTGTGGCTGCGATAATCACGTCAAGAATGCGTATCTGCCAACACTTCCATTCTAAATAACTAATATCGTAACCTTCGCCATAAATTTCCAGTTATTCTTTTCCCGATGGCAGTTTTTTCCACTTTCATGTAGTAGGACTGAAGGTGATAAGGGAGAAATTCCTAAGGCACTAAAAGTTTGTAAGAAGGAATGAGGTTAAAAATATGAGAAAGAATAGATAAACAGTACTACAAAAGGAAAGGAGGGAACGGGTAGCGAGAGAAGGAGAAAGCAGGGGGGAGGATGTGTGAGGTTGCCAGCCTACTTGAGAGAGACTGCAATATATGCGTAAATTTAGGCCAAATTTATTCACAACGTCAAATAGCGGCGCCAATTAAGGTGTAACACCCATTATTAGACAAATGCATATTGAAAGAAAACAGGTAATTAAATAGAGTAATGAAAGGAATATTTGTTGACAAATATGGTTATTTAAAGAGAAAGTTAAACTGCCTTATGCTTAAAAAAAATGTAGGGCGTAGGAGAAAGTGATAAAAAGGGGGACTTCAAGCACGAGGGATAATAGGAATACGGAAATAGCTGAAGAAAAAAGTTATGAAAAAATTGGTTCGGGTCCGAAAGACCGTCCAATATCTTTATTTATTGCCTAATATCCAAAGGATAATAATAATGAGTAGGATACCCAAATACGGTGGTGAATAATAGACAGTGTTTTTATTTAGTAGATAAAATGCAATATATGCAGCAGATATTATAATAATTCATTTTTTGTAATTTCTTTTCATCTAATCACACTCACCTGTCTTACCCTCCAGCAGACTCTCGTCTCCGCTACCCAACCATTCGTCTACCCCTCCCACCAGCCAGACTGTGCTGCTTCTTCACCCTCCCACACTACCCCCTATATAACTCCGCCCACATTTCTCCCCTCCTCACCCTCCCACATCCCCCCTCCCTCCACCTGCAACTGTTACCAGAACCACTGAGACCCAAACCAAGTCGCTTGTGGATGGGGTGTAGCCGTTTCATCTGTCCGGAGCTGTACCTCAGCTGTGCCTTGCAGGAATAAAACACTAAATTGTTCATCAGCCTTCTATTAACTCCCTGGCCAGTCAAAGTGTTGTTCTCGACATATCAACGAACCCTCCGGTGTAACACTTGGTGTCTGGTCTTGAGATATGAAAACGCGTGGACAGGCTGACAAAACGGTGGAGTTATCTCTGGCATATATTCGCAGTGTTGAGAGCACATTAAGAAGCATATAAAGAAGAAAAAGACATACTCTTCGTATTGACAGCAAATCAAGAAGAACAAAAGAAATATCTAGAAGAACAAAACGAAGCCTAAGCACAACACTACACAAGAATAGAGGAACTACTTAGTGGACACAGACAGAAGCTCCGCCAGCTATGATTGGAGCTGCCTGATAGGACCAGGAAACTGAAGCAACAACACAGGTGGTAAACAGCAAGTTGGGAGAATAAGCAACCAAGTAAAACAAGTGAGGGAAAAGGGTTCCTGTATAGTTTAAGATAGTTGTAAACTATTAATACAAGAAGTGAGAAACAGGTTCGAAGTCTTTGAACAGTGTTTGGATGAAGGTCAGCACCCAGCTGACCCCTTAGGTGCAAGTGACAGGTGCGTGGAGGGAGATGGTTAGACTGAGGGAGTACCTTGCCTAATGGTCGTTGACACAGAATCATAGAGGCACCTGGAAATTGTGAGTTACTGACAACTTCCAAAGACATTGCAGTTGCTGTGGGGAGTTGCAGGACGCTGGAATATAACTTTACTTATCCCTTGAGTCTCACTGAGACTCAGCTGTCTGAGGCGACTGATTGCAAATGCTTCTCTGTATCTTCCTACTTTCTTTATACTCATATTCAAAGCCAAAGGTGCTGTTGTGAATGTGTACGCAACAATATATCTTGCTCTCGTGTTCCTGAACATGAATCTTCTGAATTCTATCCAAGACTTGCCTCTCATCCTCTCTTTCTCTTCCTCCCTATCTCCCTTCTTTCTCTCTACCCTTCACCACCTCCTTCCTTTACTCTCACTCCTCCATTCCTCACTCTCTCCCTCTCATCGTGCCATCCTTCCCCAGTCTCACTCCTTCTCTCCTTTTTTTCTCCCTCCCTCCCTCCTTCCCTCTTTCTCCCCGCCTTTCCTCCTTCTCTCCCTCTGGGCATCCATCATGACTTGAAATGCAGCCTCCAAATCGTTTCTCAGGTCATCTTGTATGCAACTCCGGTTCCACTTGACTACAGCATCATCCAGGCGTGGTTTCAACTCCTCACATGTCGATCTAAGCTCTTCTATCCGTCTTCTCATATATTTTTCCTTTCCTGGTCGCTAGGTCGTCCTCGGCTTCTCTGTTGTTGGTGGTTGCCTACCTCATCACATGGAATATTGATGGTATGTACACACAGTAGATTTTGTCTGAGACAACAGGGACATTCAACAAGCCACAGAAGAATTATGGAAAAGTGGCAGTACACAGACGACAAGAGTAATAGATCACCACCAGAGGACATCAAACTGTATTACCGATTTATATTTTCCAGCACTTTTAAAGAGGATGAAAGAATCATGAAGCAATTCATCAAAAGGAATATTAAGCGAACTGATCCCAATTCAAGAGTCAAGCTAATCATCTGCTTCAAAAGTACGAAGACTAACAAACTGTTCCACGTCAAGAGGAGGCCCTTCAGCTCTCACAGATAGCGTACACTTGTAAAAGAGGAACTGCACAGGCCTCCCATCCATCTATATAGGGTAGACGACGATGAAGTTAGCCAGTCACCTGACCAGCCACAGATATGCAAGGGCCCCTAGGAACCACGTGCGGCAGGAGCACCGAGCCAACATCACCAAGGATGACCTTGAAAAGAACACTGAAGTTCTGGCTAGCTGTAGCGACAGCCACCAGCTCCTTATACTTGAGGCACTGTACGTGAAGGAGGCTAACCCTTCAATGAATGACCAAGCCCAAGATCTACAAGCATTGCCAAGCATAAGGAGATCTGCAGCAGGCCAGAACACAGGCCCATCTAATGACGTCAGCAGTCACCGGAAACCAATGGCCAATCACAGTGCAGCAACTTAGTTAAGCCTCACCTCTGTTTCGCCACCCAGGTATATTAGATTCCTTACCAACCACTGCCACGCATCATTAGCGTCGAGCAGCTGCAGCAACAAGACAAATCCTCCACGCGTGCAGTCTTCGCAGTTAATTCCACGGACCTCGTTACCCAAGTTTCACTTACTCCTGATTCTCCACGGTCTCACATTTTGCTTTAGGATAGCCAGCACTATCCCAGACTATTACACATTGTAGATATACACTGCCAGTTCGCCTGGCAGCTGTATACTGCAGCCAGGTGGACTTAGCCCACACACCTACACCCTGCATTTCCTCATTCACCATCTCCTCCCCATTCTCCCCCCCCAAACAAGAATTCACAGATACACACACACACACACACACACACACACACACACCACACCCTATCTCCCCCACCCCTTGCCATCTTTGCCTACCCCGTGGTAGGATTTCCTGTCACTCCACTACTGGCAAAACAAACCCCGAGGGAAGGCCGCTTAAGGTCGCCACGAGGGGGGTCACTAGGTGACTGGGCAGCCAGGGAGTGACAGGGAGGCACCAAGCTGCTAGGGTCGGGTTCCCCCTAGAGGGCAGTCCGTTGTATGTGCAGGGGATCCCTCCTTACGACGCCCTTCAAAGGGCAGGGGAGGTCAAAACTCAGCACCTTGGATCACCAGCATAGGTAGGCCTGGATATCCTTTCCTTCCCTCTTTTACCATTTCAGGAAAGCATCACCACGCCCCTGATGCTTCCTCAAAGGGAACAACCCCAGAGCAGCCTCCAGCCAGTCCTCCAAGGCGACCTCATTCGGCGAAGAAACCGATACTAGCTGGCTCAGACTTTGACCCTGATGACTTCTTCAACTCTACCCTGGCCATGGACACTGAAGACACGCCAGCCAACTCCGCAGACCCTGATCCCGGCTACGCTGAAATCGCCGTTGCTTTAACACCACCTGATCCCACCCACTCCTCCGGCAACGCCTCCACTGCCAGCCACAGACCCAGCAATACCGGAGACAACAATGATGGCAACACTCTTGTCATCAAGAAGAGAAGGACTGACAAACGGGACAATCGCCCCTCAGGAGCCTCTAGCAGCTCTCCAGTGATCTCTGAAGACCTACACAACTCTACCCCTCCTACCAATAACCAACCTCGCAACCACCCACAAGCGCTTCGATTCCTTCTAGTTACCATCAAGTCCTCACCCCACCCTTTCTCCAATTACCCAGACTTTCTTATCACCCCCAACGAAGCCTTCCCTACGACCTATGACATAGTCACGGCAATCGAGATAAAACACCCCCACCTCAAATACTCAGTGGGTCCCTGAAAGGACCTCAGCACCACTATCACCCCTCACGATGACGCCTATCTAGAAGCCCTCCTTGCCCTACACTCAGATGCTAGGAAACCCATGGACATCAGAAAGGTCGACCCCATCCTTGCCACCTGTCCAGATGCCATTATGCATTACCCCCTAAATTTTTCCATACAACCCATCCTCAGCCACATACAGGTACGGAGCGCACAACGCTGCAAAGTCAGGGGAGAACCAACCAGGCAAGTGGTGGTAACCCAGAGAGGCCCTATTCCACAAACACTCCAACTCAGCAAATGGGACACATTTTACCTAAGACCCTACACCCTGGAACCCCTCCGCTGCTTCAACTGCCAGTGCTACGGCCACCACCAAACAAGGTGCTTCCCCCCCAACAACATCCGCTATGTGCAGCGGCCGGCACGCAACCCAATAATGCCTAGACAAGTTCAAGGCAGACCAACCAGTGCCGGCGAAATGTCCAAATTGCCAAGGAAACCATGCTGGGAACGAGTTCTGTCCAGCTCGAAAAGAGAAAATGCGAAGGGGCATAACAAGGGAAGTAACTTGGGTACAGTAGAGACTTCCCACATCTCCAGCCGCACCTGGAACCTTCACACTGAGTCAGTATAACACCATTCCGACTCTCACAGCCCCTCACACTATCACACAGACCGACTTCCTCCCCTTACCATCCACCACCCGGACGCCCCAGGTGTTCCTCCGCCAACAGCCAGGCCCACCCACCCACCAAGGCATGACATCAGCTCCCCCCCAATAGCCTCCTACCTCTCCACCAGTGAGGGACTCAGTCACTCAAACAGAACCAGAGGCATCAAGCCAGACCCTCCAACCATCGCTCATTCCACCCCCTGGCCACATGATCAACAAAGAAGACCTCATCCTGGGCAGGCAACTGAGCACAGCAATTGCGGAAGCCATTGCCCTACAACTCTGCCGATCATCCCCGAGCCTATCCTCGTGATTGCAGACAGGACTATCCTTGACTGGTCAGCCAATCCCTTCCCTACCTAGCCCACCCATACCAACCAACAGCACACCACCCTCCCAGCACAGACAAAGGCACAAATCTCAACAACCCCTTCCAATCCCGACCAAACAACTCTACCCACCACACTCCAAGAGCTTCACCACAAACAACCAGCCACTCAGCCCCGTCCACACTCAGAGACCAAGAATCCAAGGAGCCGATCTCTATCAGCAAATCGATCACGCAAGCAAACACCAGCCATCCCCAGAGAATCACTCAGACAAACACTGAACATCCCCTGAGAAGCACACAGAACATGCCCCCGGTCCCCTTTACCATCCTATACACCACCAGTCACTCAAAACAAAGAGCTCCCTTCCTCTCCAGTGATCACCAACCACCAGCCTCCTCCAGCTCCGAGCTCCACATCCTGCAATGGAACATCCTAGATGTTTCAGCCAAACGTTCCCCGCTGGAGGAAGCCGCCCATCGAGATGAAGTCGACATCTTCCTCCTCCAGGAAATGCTCACCCAAAAGCACCACCCACTGCGCCTCAGGGGCTTCACCCCTTTCATCCTCCCACATGTCCGTGGGGGCCCTCAAGGATGTGCCATCCTAGTACGCAACCACATCCCCGTCACAGCCATTAAACCCCCTCCATATTGTGGCGATGTCATTGAAATACAAAGAATCAAGATTATTCTAGTCAACGGCCATCACAAGATCTTCAACTGAGCCTTCACAGCCGACTTTTCACGCTCTCCACCACAGAACCAGTGCTTATCGGCGGTGATCTTAATGCCCATCACCTTTGTCTAGGCTCCTGCAGAGCCACCAACCCCACAGGGCGCTACATCACAGAATGGATGGAGGAGGTGTCTGACATCTCCCTCCTCAATGACCCCACGTTCCTACACACCTACGAGGGGGCAGACTTGACCTCACATTCACCTCCTTGGGATTCGCCCACCCAACTCAATGGGACATACACCCCACCATCATGTCCCATCAACACGCCATTCTATGCTCTGTCAATATTACTCAGCTCCCCTAAACCCCTGGGCCCCCGACCCAGATGGAACACCAAGCAAGCCAACTGGGACCTTTTCAAAGCCACCCTGGGGCACTTACTATCCTCCCACGTCCCTGCACTTGACCTTGATGAACATGCAAGCCAACTAGCTGCTGTTTTTCACGCCACTGCCGAGACAGCCATTCCAAAAACCGCCACCCCGAAGAACCACCATAAAGACCACTGGTTCTACTGCGGTAGGGTTCGAGAACTCAACCACAGATTAAACAGGGCCGAAAAAATGTGCAGAACCCAACCTACACCAGAAAGGCTCAGATATCTCCAGGTAGTAATTTGGCACACCATTGCAGGGAAAAATGACATCAAGGAACAAAAGTAGTTGGAACGGTGCCGATCCCTCGGGGCTCACTCCAAGCTTGTGCAAATATGGAGAAAATTACGTGCTGTCTTGGCCCCCCCCTCCGGCCCGCCCACCCTCTCATCCTGATCCCCAGGGCGAGGCTGAAAGACTGGCAGCAACATTTGCCCTACGCACCTCACGCACCCAGCTCCCTGAGGACACGAAACTCCAGCAGGAGACACCACACCAGGATAGGGCTGCACTCATCCACACCTTCAAAACCAACCCAGTCAATACTGATCACCCATTCACCATCCACGAGCTTGAATTCGCCCTCAAAACAAGCTCCGACACTGCTCTAGGCCCCGACGGTATCACATACTCGATGCTGCCACACTCCGGTCTGATAGCCAGGGAGACATTCCTTTACCCATTTCATAACTTATTGAGTCTGGGCAACCTCCCCACCCATGGAAACAAGCTATCATCCACCCCATCCCAAAACCCCACAACCCAAAAACCTCCAGACCTATTTCACTTCTCAGCTTCCTCAGCAAAACTGCCTAAAGGATTGTCCTTAGGCACCTACACCAGTGATCTCCCACCCCCCGCAGTCACCTCTTCGCGTACACCAAAGGCAGGGAAGCAGCAGAATGCCCAAGCTCCTTCGTCTCGGAGTTACTTGGCGCCAAAGTACCCGCCATCTTCAATTACCTCGAAAAGGCCTTCGAGCTAGAGTGCCCAGAGGCTGTCCTTGCAACCCTTTCATGAAAAGGCATCAGGGGTCGACTCCTCTGCTGGCTCTGGGATTTTTTAACCAACCGGGAAGCTGCTGTCCGTTTCCAAGGTCACACATCCTCGACTCACAAGCACTTAAATGGCACCCCACAGAGCAACATAATCAGCCCCACACTATTCAGTGCCCTAACTGAATGTATCCCACAAATCGACCTCGGGCCTGGCACGCAGCTCCTCTGTTACGCCGACGACATCAAATTAGTAGTCCACGGCGGTCCTTACTACATCAAGGCACAAAGGGTCCTATCCAGGCTCCATCAGGGATGCGTAGAGTTCGGTATGAAAATCAACGCCGATAAAACAAAAGCCATTCCACTCGGCATTAACCCTCCCACAGACCAGTTACACCTTGGCAGCACCTCAGTACAGTATATCACTTACCACGCACCTATACCTAGGCGTGTTGTTTGACTCCAGACTCTCCTTCAAGGTGGAAGTACAGCACCTGAGGGAGAAAACCATGCTGCAATTAAGCGCACTTCGAACACTAGCCGGCAAAGGAGTGGGGATCGCCTCATATAAGTCCTCTGCCTACTCTACGTCCAAGCACTTCGATCCATAGTCAATTACTCCTCCCCTGTCCTACCATCAATAGATTCGCCTCTGATCGACAAACTTGAAGTTATTCACAACGAGGCTATGCATATCATGACTGGCTTCCCAATGTGGACCCGCCTGTGCAACCTCAGTAGGGAATGTAACATAGAATATCTGTGCCACCGATTCAGGCAAAGGTTGCAGGGCACGCTGCCAAGCTCGCACACAGAGCATCTTCCCTTCCACTCTTGCCACGACTCAAAGCTGCATCCAACCTTCCCCCTGACGTTCTCACTCACAGTTGGATCCACAGCGCCGCACATGTCATTCACACATTCGAACTTTCCCCCTTCATATCACAGGCCCCCGACATTCCTGTCGGATCCTACCACCTCCAGGCACCATGGAACCCCCCACTGTCTAATCTCCTCTCCCCCAGTCACCCGCCAAAGCCCAAACAGCCACTCAGCAACTAAGACAAGAGGGGCTCCAACGCACAGACTCCCTCACCTCTCCAGACTCTGCCACCTACTACATAGATGGCTCAGTTGACGCATCGAGGGCTGGGGCTGCCTTCGTGTACGGCAATCGGGCAGTCGGTGTCAGAATTACAGACGGGGCCTCAACCCTACAGGCTGAACTCACAGCAATCGCCGAAGCATTAAAAGACGCCCTCACTACCGCTCCCACCTTGACTATTATCATCCACACAGATTCGATAACGCCTATCCTAACCCTCAAGCAACCCCTTCACTCCGACAATGTCAGACTGACATCTGACATCCTTGCGACCGCACAGCAGATTCGTGCTGCAGGAGGATCACTAATAATCCACTGGATCCCCAGCCATGTCAGCATCATGGGGAATGAACGAGCTGACCTCACAGCAAAGATTGCCACAAAGCACCCACACATTGACATTAACATCCTGGCTAGCCTCTCACAAATAAAAAGAGCCATTAAAGCCGCCCTCAACCGCGAAGATCATCAGGAGTATGTGAAACTGGGCTTCCATTCTGCCTCGTGGTTTGCCATGGTCACGCAATATAATCAGATAGCCCTCACGAGATCCTCCGATAACAGAATTCTCACTCGCCTCTGCCGACTACTCCTAGACTATATGTGCAGTTGCAATTTACTCACAGACGATGAAGAACCCACCTCCGAGTGCGTTCACTGCAACATTATTACAATCTACCCCCTCCTGCACTACCTCCTCCGCTGCCCCGCCACATCACGCCTCAGAGTGAGGTTCCCCTATCCCGATTCGGATATACCCCGAACCCTCACCGCAGCCAAACCCTAGGGCATGCTTCGCCTTACGGCCGCCAGAGTTATTGCCACTACCCCATCACCACTCTCGTTGAAGTAGTGTGAAGCACACAACCGCCCACCTAATCTTGAAAAAGAAATAACAAGAATACATAATTATGTACAAAGGTATATGTGTGCATATATAGAGTATATATGTATTTATATGCTGTATGTGTGTGTGAATATATATATATATATATATATATATATATATATATATATATATATATATATATATATATATATATATATATACGTAAATATGTGCACACGTGTGTGTGTGTATATGCGTGCATTTATTTATTTATATGTATGTGCAAATGCGTGTATATATGTATGTATCTGTACATGTATGTATTACATGTCTATGTGTATATGTGAATAGTGTATATCTTTGTATGTATGTACTGTATGTGAATGTGTAAATGTATAGCTATATATATATATATAAAAGAACAAGAATGGAGGTGGGCAGGCCATGTAACAAGAACAAGGGATAATCGATGGAACAAGAGGTTGACTGACTGGACACCAAGAGATGGTAAGCATAGCAGAAAAAGGCCAGACAGGAGGTGGAGAGATGAGATTGAGAAATTTGCAGGAAAAACGTGGCAAAGATTGGCTCAGTCAAGGAATTCGTGGAGAAGGTTGGGGGAGGCCTTTGTTCAGCAGTGGACTTGTAATGGCTGATGATGATGATGATGATATATATCTATATCTATCTATCTATCTATCCATCTATCTATCTATCTATCTATCTATATATATATATACAGTATATGTATGTATGAAGCCTCTGTGGTACAGTGGTAAAGTGTGCGTTTTCGTACGCTGAAGAACGAGGGTTCGCGCCCCCCCAGGGTAATAAACTTTGGGAGCGTTCTTCATCCCACGTACTGCATCGGCGGACACAAGGGGTGCTGTGGTTGAACCAGTGTCGCATACTGTAAAGTATGTTTGCACACAGTCGGCTTGCGCGGGCCGATTACACTTGGTTCACAGACTACACACACATCCAAAGCCATTCCAACACAACAATTACACTTAAAAGCACAATCTCTACCAGACAGCCTAAGCCACTTGGTAGAGATACATTGGTTGTATCGTCCCAACTTCGGTCGGGATAGGCCGGTCCTGCAGTGGACGCTCAAACGGCTGATGAAATGAGATGAGATATGTATCTATGTATCTATCCATCTCTCTCTCTCTCTCTCTCTCTCTCTCTATATATATATATATATATATATATATATATATATATATGTGTGTGTGTGTGTGTGTGTGTGTGTGTGTAGATAGATAGATATTTATTTTAGCCGGTAATGAGAAAATAGGCGTCTTATTGAAATGAACCCGAAAATCGACACTGGTCGTTAATGGGAATGACATTTTTAATTAACTATAATACTCGTTAATATATAGATAGATAGATAGATAGATAAATAGATAGAGATAGAGATATAGATATATAATTATATATATATACACACACACACACGCACAAAACTAAGTGGCCAGAGGTAAGTGGTCTGAGCGGGCTTTCCGGCAGTTCCCTGCAGTGGCGGTGGCCTAAACTCCCCACCCTCTAAAGGACTTCGAGGGAGACCCCACCACTTCCCCGTGAGGGGCTGTCCTAAACTAGCCCCAACAGTGCCTTGCCGCCTCCTATAACCAAGCCCCTTCATGGAAGTGTCCTTACGACAGTCCTTCAGGGTTCGGCTTCGTACTACGGCAGGGACTCTAAGGGGCAGACCGGAAAGCCAGCTGAAAAGACAAGATAAAGTAACCTGGTGAAAACTCAGTGAGTGAATAAGTCTCTCTGAAAGCTTTGGAGAATCAGCGAGAAGAAAGTTCGAGCAAGCAGCAAGAAAAAGTCTACGGAGACGTGGACCTGTGTTCCACTATCTCGGAGACCGGGGCAGCGATGTGGCTGTTGAAACTGCTAGGACGGAACTGACGTGTACGCCTTTGTGATGAGATAACTGCAACAAAAGTTTCTGAACAAACAGACTCATCAGGCACTGATACACTCAAAGAATCACCCAGCGAACGAAAGAAAGACCACCCACAAACCAGAAACAGCAGGCCTTCCCCTATTGTAACTCTTCATCTGTTATCTTCCAGTAGTTGATGAATTGGAAGATATCACAATAAGAAGAGATTATAAAGTGGCAATATTTAGAACAGACGAATAATGGGTGTTAAGAATGTCCAACTATAGCCAGGCTTGCAAGGCAATTTCTAGCCTGCCCGCCAATCAGTGCACCAAGTGAATAATTATTATTCAATGGTATCAGTTCCAATGAAAAACGTAACAGACTGTAAGGAGAGACGAAAAAAATGTTGTTCCTCTGATATGAGCTGCCATTCTGAAAATGTAATTAATTATTAATGTGGCTCAAGGGTAGCCAATATGAACCATAGAATAATGTAACCATTTTCCATAGGGTGTAGGTTGGAGGAAGTAGTTGGTGGGATGCATGACGAGTTTGGTGCCCGATGCTCATCCCGATAACACATCTTGTTGTTGTGGCCGAAGCTTCATCAAATTAAACATCCGCATCGGCATTCTCAGATGTTTTACAATCCACATCCGCATCCGCTTCCGGAAATGTCAAAAATTTACATCAAATCCATCACAAGCGTTATATATGTCCTGTCATTATCAACACAGTTTGCATCAGTAACACAAAAGGATAATGAGGTGCGGTATATATGCAGAATGAATTGCTAAGGAAGTGGTGTTATAAAGTAATAAAATTTAAAAAAGACCACAATTCCTTACGTGCATACAGATATTCCTCTATTTTTACAATATGCTTACAGAACTTAGCTGCTTAGTTCTTAAATGTTGTCAAGTCAGTAAAAATAACAAATTTTTGCCTAGTTCATTTGAAGTTATCTATAAGAAAATAGCCTCCGGAATATCGTAGAGAGCAAATACAATTTAGTAATTTGTACTTTTGAATATTTTTATAATTAACAGGTAAATTACATTATATATAGCTAAGTTACGAGGTTGCATATGAAAGTATTCTTCCAGAATTAACTATGTAAGAATCAATCTCCTGATCTTGAGGAATACAATTAACTCCTGGGTAGAAATTGGTATACGGCATTAGCAGAATCTGAGTATACAAAATTACCGATAGAAAAATAGCATCCAAAACATCACACTGTTTGACCATTTCCTTGTGATGGGTTCTTTCAGTTTATTATAAGCCTTTGAGATTAAATGGACAAAAATACTAAGTTGGCAGTCTTCTCAAACACAGCGTTAATTGTGTTGGTGGTAACGCATATTCTGAAACTTTTTTCTCAGAAACTTATGATATATTGACTTTTGGCTTTTACCTATCTTTTTTGTGTGTATTTAATATTTTTCTTTACCTCTTCATCTTGATTAATCTCTCTCTCTCTCTCTCTCTCTCTCTCTCTCTCTCTCTCTCTCTCTCTCTCTCTCTCTCTCTCTCTCTCTCTCTCTCTCTCTCTCTCTCTCTCAAGATGTAAATGTGGGTAATAAATTCAGAACATATTTGTTGACTCCATGAGGAACCGAAAAGCCATCAATAAAGGATCTTGTGGGAGCCATCCCCGTCACTACCACTAACATGTATTAATGTTGCCACGTCTGAGAGAGAGAGAGAGAGAGAGAGAGAGAGAGAGAAAGAGAGAGAGAGAGAGAGAGAGAGAGAGAGAGAGAGAGAGAGAGAGAGAGAGAGAGAGAGAGAGAGAGACCTAGACGTGTGTGAATGAGGAAGGCAGAAAGAACACCTCATAAACTTCCAGGTGGAGAATAGGACAGGAATAGTGTAAGGAAGGAGGCTGGCAGTAAATGCATTCCTCAAAGTCAAAAAAGAGAACGAGGAATAATATATCAAGTGAGGAGGAGCATACATAAGAAGAGTAGACGTCACTGAAAGTGGTGAAACAGGTCAGTTGGAGGATTTAGAAGGAATCTTAAGTCAGAGCAGTATCTATGAAAATATCGAAGGTAATCTGTTTACAATATCAACTGGATGCTTTTTTTTCACTGAGACAACTAACAAACACCTAACAATAGAGCCTGAGTTAATATATTGGTGTAAATAACACACACACACACACACACACACACACACACACACACACAGCACTATTATAATTGATGCAACTGTCACACCAAAGACTCTGTAATATAACAGGAGGAACGTGAACGTACTATGACAGGGACTCTAAGTGGCAAACCGGAAAGCCAACTGAAACGACAAGATAAACTAACGTGGTGAAAACTCAGAGAGTGAAAAAGTCGCTCTGAAGCTTTGGACAAGCAGCGGGAAGAAAGTTCGGGCCAGGAGCGAGATAAAGTCTACGGAGATTTGGACCCGCGTTCCACTATCTCGGAGACTGGGGCAGCGATGTGGCTGTTGAATCTGCTAGGACGGAACTGACGTGTACGCCTTCGTGATGAGATAACTTCAACACAAGTTACTGAACAAACTGACTCATCAGGCATTGCTGCAATCAAAAACCACTCAGTGAACGAAAGAAAGACGACCCACAAGCCAGAAACAGAAGGCCTTCCCTTGATGTAACTCTTCATCTACTATTATCTTACTGTTGTTGATGAATCGGAGCCAGAAGTACACAAATCATCAATGAAGATGAAGAGATATCACAGTGAGAAGAGAATATCAAGTGGCACTATTTTAGAGCGATGGAAAGATGAGTGTTAAGAATATCCAACTTTAGCCAGACTTGCAGGGCAATTTCTAACCTGCCAGCCAATTAGCGTACCAATTGAACAATTATTCAGTGGCATCATTTTCAATGAAAAAAATAACAAATTAAAAGGAGACGACAAAAACTATGTTCTTCCTTAAGTATGACTTGTCCTTCTGAAAATGTAATTATTAACGTGGCTCAATGGTAGCTTATACTAACCATAGAATAATATAACCATTTTCCATAGGGTGTGACTTGGGGAAAGTACTTAGTGGGATGCATGACGGGCTGGATGCCCGATCTGCATCCCGATAACACATCTTACTGTTGTGGCTGAAACTCATCAAAATAAACATCCGTATCGGCATCCCCGAATGTTTTACACTCCACATCCGCATCCGCATCCAGAAACTTCAAAATTTTGCGTGTAATCCGTCACCAACGTGTCATTATCGACACAGTTTCCATTAGCACAGTATATAAGCAGAATGAACCGTTAAGGGAGGGGTGTTATAAAATTAAAGAAAACAAAACAAACAAAAAAACACTACAACCCCTTATGTGCATACAAATATTGCTCTAAACAATTTTTTTACATAGGACAATACGCTTACTGAACTTAGCTACATAGCTGTAAAATATTCTCAAGTCGATAATGATGAAAATTTTTTACCCAGTTCATTTGAACTTATTCATAAGAAAATAACCTCCAGAATATCGTAGAAAGTATTACACTTTAGTAATTAGTACTTCCAAGAGTTCTTAGAGAAAATTAATGAATTACATTAGATATAGCAGACTTAAGTGGGTGCATATGAAGGAATTCTTCCAGCAATAAGTATAGCAGAATAAATTTCCTGATCTTGAGGATTGCAATTAACTCCTGGGTAGAAATTGGTGGCAAAGGTTATTAATATACGGCATTGGCAGGATCTGTTTATACAGAAATATCATTAAAAAAATAGCATCCAAACCATCACACTGTTCTGCCATTTCCTTGTGATGGGTTCTTTAATTTATTATAAACCTTTGAGATTAAATGGACAGAAATACTAAGTTGTCAATCATCTCAAACACAACATTAATTGTGTGGGTGTCAACGTATATTCTGAGACTTTTATCTCTCATACTGAAACTTATGATATATTAACATTTCCTTTTACTTTTCCGTTTATTGTTTAGGTATTTAATATTCTCTTTTGTCTCTTTATCTTTATTAATTTCTGTTCTCTCTCTCTCTCTCTCTCTCTCTCTCTCTCTCTCTCTCTCTCTCTCTCTCTCTCTCTCTCTCTCTCTCTCTAACACACACACACACACACACACACACACACACACACACACACACACACACACACACACTCACACACACACACACACACACACACACACACACACACACACACACACACACACACACACACACACATACAAATGTTATCTTTTCCTCTTTTCACTCCTCTTTGATTCTCCTCTCGTCTTTTCTCATCTCCAGTGTCATTTCCTTCATCTCCTCTTTTGTTAGTTTCTTATCCCCTCTCCTGACCTCTCTTTTTAGTGCCTCGTATTTTTTTATATTTATTCTTATATCATTTTTATCCCTCTTTCCTCTCACCATCTCTCTCTTCCACTTTTCTCTTCCCTTCTTCTTCCCGTCCCCAACCACTCTTCTCCATTCATCTCGTCTTCCAATTTTCCTTCTTTTTTTTTCTTATGTAATTTTCATTCTCTTATTTTCTTCTCTTGGCTCGACTCTAAATAGCTCTCCTCCTCTTCACGTCTTGATTCTACCTCCCCCCCTCTCTCTCTCTCTCTCTCTCGCTATCTATCTATCTATCTATCCGACTATATTAATACTGATCATAAAATCCAGGTCAAATTTGTTGACCCTCTCTGAGCGACTCACAAGCCATCAATAAAGGTTCTTATCGGAGCCGCCCCTGTCACTACCACTCAGAAATATTAATGTAGGCACGTCGTCTGAGAGAGAGAGAGATTGTTGTTTCCGTGTGTGTGTGTGTGTGTGTGTGTGTGTGTGTGTGTGTGTGTGTGTGTGTGTGTGTGTGTGTGTGTGTGTGTGTGTGTGTGTGTGTGTGTGTGCTGATGTTTGTGCGTGCATGCTTACGAGAAAGAGACAAACACTGAGAAAGAGAGAGGGACAAAGGAGTAAATAATCACATGTGTTGGAGTATTAAAGATAGAAAAAAATACAGAATTATCAAAGGTAGAGTATAGCAATGAACGACGACGACAGCACCTCCGATCCTTAAATTCTGAAGAGAGAACGGGAAAAAGGTGCATAAAAGGGATTAGGCAAACACTTTAAAAGCAAAGTGTACAAATTATATAATTAAGCACAATGTGTAGAACTAAATATGATCTAATAAGTTAGACGGGGTGGAGTCTACGTATACACTCTTCTCCCTTTAAGGAAATGTAAGTATACCGCTGTAATTGTGGAAGATGGTGGCGACCATCATCCTCTCACTTGATGTAGTGCGGCCTACTTATTCCCTGACCTTCATAATTCTTTTTCTGTATCTGCCCTTCTCTCTTCCTATTTCTCCCATTCTTCCTGTCACTTTTTGTTGCTTTTCTTTCCTTTTCAGGTAGCTTTACACTGACTGACAAGACAAATGGTTTCCTATAAGCCAGGACACAATTTTCAACTCTGGGTGGTAATCATACAACCAAACAATGCGTGTTCCTTACGTGCCAACAAGTGAGTTGGCAGAGGGTTTGTGCCCCTTCCAGTAAAACAGCTAACCTGAAGTCACACGGCCAACCCATACGGGACTGTGGCTCCTGGCAGTTGATAGGCAAAAAGAGTATTTAATATTCTTCTCAATAAAATTATCAGTTAATCTCTCTCTCTCTCTCTCTCTCTCTCTCTCTCTCTCTCTCTCTCTCTCTCTCTCTCTCTCTCTCTCTCTCTCTCTCTCTCTCTCTCTCTCTCTCTCTCTCTCTCTCTCTCTCTCTCTCTCTCTCTCTCAAGATGTAAATGTGGGTAATAAATTCAGAACATATTTGTTGACTCCATGAGGAACCGAAAAGCCATCAATAAAGGATCTTGTGGGAGCCATCCCCGTCACTACCACTAACATGTATTAATGTTGCCACGTCTGAGAGAGAGAGAGAGAGAGAGAGAGAGACCTAGACGTGTGTGAATGAGGAAGGCAGAAAGAACACCTCATAAACTTCCAGGTGGAGAATAGGACAGGAATAGTGTAAGGAAGGAGGCTGGCAGTAAATGCATTCCTCAAAGTCAAAAAAGAGAACGAGGAATAATATATCAAGTAAGGAGGAGCATACATAAGAAGAGTAGACGTCACTGAAAGTGGTGAAACAGATCAGTTGGAGGATTTAGAAGGAATCTTAAGTCAGAGCAGTATCTATGAAAATATCGAAGGTAATCTGTGTACAATATTAACTGGATGCTTTTTTTTCACTGAGACAACTAACAAACACCTAACAATAGAGCCTGAGTTAATATATTGGTGTAAATAACACACACACACACACACACACACACACACACACACACACACACACACACACACACACACACACACACACACACACACACACACACACACACACACACAGCACTATTATAATTGATGCAACTGTCACACCAAAGACTCTGTAATATTACAGGAGGAACGTGAGCGTACTACGACAGGGACTCTAAGTGGCAGACCGGAAAGCCAGCTGAAACGACAAGATAAACTAACATGGTGACAACTCAGTGAGTGAAAAAGTCGCTCTGAAGCTTTGGACAAGCAGCGGGAAGAAAGTTCAGGCCAGCAGCGAGATAAAGTCTACGGAGATTTGGACCCGCGTTCCACTATCTCCGAGACTGGGGCAGCGATGTGGCTGTTGATCTGCTAGGACGGAACTGACGTGTACGCCTTCGTGATGAGGTAACTTCAACACAAGTTACTGAACAAATTGACTCATCAGGCATTGCTGCAATCAAAAACCACCCAGTGAACGAAAGAAAGACGACCCACAGGTCAGAAACAGCAGGCCTTCCCTTGATGTACCTCTTCATCTACTGTTATCTTACAGTTGTTGATGAATCGGAACCAGAAGTACACAAATCATCAATGAAGATGAAGAGATATCACAGTGAGAAGAGAATATCAAGTGGCACTATTTTAGAGCGGTGGAAAGATGAGTGTTAAGAATATCCAATTTTAGCCAGACTTGCAGGGCAATTTCTAACCTGCCAGCCAATTAGCGTACCAATTGAACAATTATTCAGTGGCATCATTTTCAATAAAAAAAAATAACAGATTAAAAGGAGACGACAAAAACTATGTTCTTCCTTAAGTATGACTTGTCCTTCTGAAAATGTAATTATTAACGTGGCTCAAAGGTAGCTTATACTAACCACAGAATAATATAACCATTTTCCATAGGGTGTAACTTGGGGACAGTACTTAGTGGGATGCATGACGGGCTGGATGCCCGATCTGCATCCCGATAACATATCTTACTGTTGTGGCTGAAACTCATCAAAATAAACATCCGTATCGGCATCCCCGGATGTTTTACACTCCACATCCGCCTCCGCATCCAGAAACGTCAAAAATTTTGCGTGTAATCCATCACCAACGTGTCATTATCGACACAGTTTCCATCAGTAACACAAGATGATAATGAGGCACAGTATATAAGCAGAATGAACTGTTAAGGAAGGGGTGTTATAAAATTAAAGAAAACAAAACAAACAAAAAAAAAACACTACAACCCCTTATGTGCATACAAATATTGCTCTAAACAATTTTTTTACATTGGACAATACGCCTACTGAACTTAGCTACATAGCTGTAAAATATTCTCAAGTCGATAATGATGAAAAAATTTTACCCAGTTCATTTGAACTTATTCATAAGAAAATAACCTCCAGAATATCGTAGAAAGTATTACACTTTAGTAATTAGTACTTCTAAGAGTTTTTAGAGAAAATTAATGAATTACATTAGATATAGCAGACTTAAGTGGGTGCATATGAAGGAATTCTTCCAGCAATAACTATAACAGAATAAATTTCCTGATCTTGAGGATTGCAATTAACTCCTGGGTAGAAATTGGTGGCAAAGGTTATTAATAAACGGCATTAGCAGGATCTGTTTATACAGAAATATCACTAAAAAAATAACATCCAAAACATCCCACTGTTCTGCCATTTCCTTGTGATGGGTTCTTTAATTTATTATAAACCTTTGAGATTAAATGGACAGAAATACTAAGTTGTCAATCATCTCAAACACAACATTATTTGTGTGGGTGTCAACGTATATTCTGAGACTTTTATCTCTCAGACAGTAACTTATAATATATTAACATTTCCTTTTACTTTTCTGTTTATTGTTTAGGTATTTAATATTCTTTTTTGTCTCTTTATCTTGATTAATTTCTGTTCTCTCTCTCTCTCTCTCTCTCTCTCTCTCTCTCTCTCTCTCTCTCTCTCTCTCTCTCTCTCTCTCTCTCTCTAACACACACACACACACACACACACACACACACACATACAAATGTTATCTTTTCCTCTTTTCTCTCCTCTTTGATTCTCCTCTCGTCTTTTCTCATCTCCAGTGTCATTTCCTTCATCTCCTTGTTAGTTTCTTATCCCCTCTCCGGACCACTCTTTTTAGTGCCTAGTATTTTTTTAAATTCATTCTTATATCATTTTTTTCCCTCTTTCCTCTCACCTTCTCTCTTTTCCACTTTTCTCTTCCCTTCTTCTTCCCGTCCCCAACCACTCTTCTCCATTCATCTCATCTTCCACACTTTCCTTCTTCTTTTTTTCTTATGTAATTTTCATTCTCTTATTTTCTTCTCTTGGCTCGACTCTAAACAGCTCTCCTCCTCTTCACGTCTTGATTCTACCTCCCCCCCTCTCTCTCTCTCTCTCTCGCTATCTATCTATCTATCTATCTATCCGACTATATTAATACTGATCATAAATCCAGGTCAAATTTGTTGACCCTCTCTGAGCGACTCACAAGCCATCAATAAAGGTTCTTATCGGAGCCGCCCCTGTCACTACCACTCAGAAATATTAATGTAGGCACGTCGTCTGAGAGAGAGAGAGAGAGAGAGAGAGAGAGAGAGAGAGAGATTGTTGTTTCCGTGTGTGTGTGTGTGTGTGTGTGTGTGTGTGTGTGTGTGCTGATGTTTGTGCGTGCATGCTTACGAGAAAGAGACAAACACTGAGAAAGAGAGAGGGACAAAGGAGTAAAGAATCACATGTGTTGGAGTATTAAAGATAGAAAAAAATACAGAATTATCCAAGGTAGAGTATTGCAAAGAACGACGACGACAGCAACTGTGAACCTTAAATTCTGAAGAGAGAACGGGAAAAAGGTGCATAAAAGGGATTAGGAAAACACTTTAAAAGCAAAGTGTACAAATTATATAATTAAGCACAATGTGTAGAACTAAATATGATCTAATAAGTTAGACGGGGTGGAGTCTACGTATACACTCTTCTCCCTTTAAGGAAATGTAAGTATACCGCTGTAATTATGGAAGATGGTGGCGACCATCATCCTTTCACTTGATGTAGTGAGGCCTACTTATTCCCTGACCTTCATAATTCTTTTTCTGTATCTGCCCTTCTCTCTTCCTATTTCTCCCATTCTTCCTGTCACTTTTTGTTGCTTTTCTTTCCTTTTCAGGTAGCTTTACACTGATTGACAAGACAATTGGTTTCCTGTAAGCCAGGACACAATTTTCAACTCTTGGTGGTAATCATACAACCAACCAATGCGTGTTCGTTACGTGCCAACAAGTGAGTTGGCAGAGGGTTTGTGCCCCTTCCAGTAAAACAGCTAACCTGAAGTCACACGGCCAACCCTTACGGGACGGTGGCTCCTGGCAGTTGATGGGTAAATAGAGGATTTAATATTCATCTCAGTAAAATTATCAGTATCTCTCTCTCTCTCTCTCTCTCTCTCTCTCTCTCTCTCTCTCTCTCTCTCTCTCTCTCTCTCTCTCTCTCTCTCTCTCTCTCTCTCTCTCTCTCTCTCTCTCTCTCTCTCTCTCTCAATATATAAATGTGGGTCATAAATTCAGACCACATTTGTTGACTCTATGAGGGACCGAAATGATATCAATAAAGGATCTTGTGGGAGCCACCCCAGTCACTATCACTAACATGCATTAATGTTGCCACGTCTGAGTCTGAGAGGGAGAGAGAGAGAGAGAGACAGACAGACAGACAGACAGACAGACAGAGAAACAGGGAGAGAGAGGGGGGGAGAGTAAACACCCAGACGTGTGTGAGTGAGGAAGACAGAAAGAACCTCTCATAAACTTCAAGATCTTTTATTTTTAGATAATGAATGGAGGAAGGAAAAACAAAGCAAAAAAAAATAAGTCCATGTGCCTAAAGACATCCTTCAGTCATAAAATATTTATAACAACTGGATTTAAAGTGAAGTGGATTAAATGTTTGTGGGAAACAACTCCCACGAAGTGAATTCCAGAGAGTATTAGTTCTGGGGATAAATGAATTTTGATAAGCAGAGGTTCTGCATTGCGGGGGAGAGAGTTTGAGTTCATTGGCGCTCCCAGCTGCCAGAGTATTTCGGGAGAAAATGTGAAGGGGAGGCACAATTGAAGCCAGTTCGTTAGAGCACTTACGGTAAAAATATCAATAAAATAATGCTTAAAAAGCAACTTCTCTACTTACTGATAATGGAGGACGGTCCTGCGTTATAGCAGGATTATTGATTAATCTAATGGTTTTATTTTGAATTCTGTCCAACTGCCTCAATGCAACCGCTCCACATCCACTCCACAGTGGCGAACAGTATTCGATCTGAGAACGCACATGAGTTTTGTATATTGTGGCCAACTGCTCGTCAGTGAAGAACTCACGAACTCTGTACATATGTCCCAATTTTTAAAAAGCATTTTTAGCAAGGGATTCAACATAAGCTGTCCAGCCTAGGTTGGGTGTTTAGAGTAACACCGAGGATATCAATTGTAGTGGATATGGGAATATTGACATCATTTAAAATTATGTGAGAGTCTGAGGGATTCTTACTATTGGAGAAATTAATGTTTTTAGTTTTCTGAACATTAAATGAGACCAGATTTTTTTGTCCCCATTGATTAATTTTAGAAAGGTCCTGGTTCAGAGAAATTGCTGTATTTATTTGGGAATTTATAATATCAAATTGTGTAATTTGTGGTAGGTGGTGGCGACCATCATCCACTCACTTGATGTAGTGCTGCCTACTTCTTCCGTAGCCTGTATCATTCTTTTTCTGTGCCTATCCTCCTCTCTTCCTATTTCTCCCATCTTTCCTGTCACTTCTTATTGCTTTTCTTTCCTTTACAAGTGGCTTTACATTGAGTGACAAGCTTAATGGTTTCCTGTAAGCCAAGAAACCATTTACAACGCTGGGTGGTAACCATATAACCAAACCATACGTGCTCCTTACGTGTCAGCAAGTGGGTTGGTGGAGGGTTAGTGTCCCTCCTCGTAAAACAACTAACTCAAAGTCAAATGGCCACCCCTTACGGGTTTATGGCGTCTGGCAGTAGATAGTAGTAGTAGAAATTGCGTAATGGAGGTACTAAATGTGAAAGAACTATGAAGGGTCGATTCATCAGCATAAGAGCGTATTGGGTTGTGAGTGACAGATAGGAGGTCATTTATATGAATGAGAAAGAGGGTTGTCGCCAAAACTGATCCCTGAGGTACGCCAGTATTTATGGAATGAAACTGAGAATAAATTCCATCTACCATGACCCGTATTTTTCTATCATGAAGGTACGAAGAAATTAGGGGAACCAGTGATGCAAGGCCATAGTGTGACATCTTAGACAATATGGCCTGGTCCCATACCCTGTCAAATGCTTTTTAATATATCAAGTACTATTGTATGTGTTTCACCATGTTGGTCTATTGTTTTGTTAATCTGATGGGTAAGAAGGCAAAGAATGTCTACAGTTGAACGTTCTTGTCTAAATTCATACTGCCGATCACTGATTAATGTATTGATTTCTAGATCCTTGATTATGTGTTTGTTATTGGAAGTTATTGCAATTGGTCTATAGTTTGATGGATCAGACGTTGCCCCCTTTTTAGGGACAGGATGGATATTTGCTTCTTTCCAAGGGGCTGGAAAACTTGAGGTACGGATGCATAAGGGGAAAAATTTTGCCAATACGGAAGCCAAAACTAAGAAGCAATTTTTATGTACTATTGAAGGTGGAGAATAGTACAGGAATAATGTAAGGAAGGAGACTGACAATAAATGTATTCCTCAAAATCAAAAAAGAGAACGGGGGATAAAATATATCAAAGGGAGAAGGAACATAAGTAGGAAGAGTGGACATCACTTAGAGTGATGAAACAGGTCAGTTGCAGGATTTAGGGGGAACCTTAAGTCAGAACAGTATTCATGAAAATTTCGAAGGTTAATTTGTGTACAGGACTGATTGGGTGTTTTTTTTTTTTTTTACTGAAACAACTGACAAACACCTGACAATCAGGCCTTAGTTAATATAATTGTGTATCACACACACACACACACACACACACACACACACACACACACACACACACACACACACACACACACACACAGCACTATTATAATCGAAGCAACTGTCACTCCATAGATACTGTTATTTTATAGCAGGAAAGGAACGTACACTCGCAACAATGTGCCACAGACAACAAAAACAATCAGAAAGCACTCAGAGAGCCCATACCTCCTCCAGTACCATTGCCATTAAAAAGGATCCTAATCCGGATCCGTGGAGATAATGTATGGAATACGTAGGATCCAGATCCGTCCCAAATTTAATCAGTCGTTCCTTGACCCATGGCCTACTCTTCCATAAAATTTTATTCAAATTCCTTGAGAACTTTTGGAGATATGGTGCAGGATACATAGGATCCAGATCCTGATACGCCCCAAAATCTTATCAGTTTTTTTCTTGGCCGATGGCCCACTCTTCCACAAAATTTCACGGAAAGTCACTGAGGGCTTTTGGATTATATTGTGCGGGATACTCCAGATCTTGATCCGGATCCTCCCGAAAAACTAAACAATTTTTTCTTGGCTGATAGCCCAGCCTTCCACAAAAATTCTCTGAAATTCATTGAGAACTTTTGGAGATATGGTGTGGACAGTCAAACAAATAGACAAACATAGGGGAATACATAACCTCCTCCAACTTCGTTGGCAGAGGTAACAACAAATGTTAACTTTCTTGTTCTGAATGTACAGCTGCGGACAAAAGTATCGTTTCACTTTTTAGTCGAACAATTATGATACTCTTAAACAACTTTCTGAAAAGTTGCCTGGATACCAACGACTGCATCAACAGGTTTCGAAAGTCACTGCTCGCAGTGTCTTTCGTCCGCATTTTTATCAGTTAAGGAGGCTCCCTAACACCTCTTCCTTAGTGATTTATTTTTATATTTGGCCGATTAATATCCTTTTGTATGTTATTTATGCAAAGAATGACGATATTAGAAGGAATTGTGTAACTGAGAATTCAACAGTGAGGTGTAATAAACATAATAACTAGTTTAGGAAAAGATGTTTAGGAATTCCTTCAATAACGAAAATTTGGGTCTTTATCGTAATGAAGGAAACCACTGGTTATATCTGGAACAGTATTTTTTCCTTTTTCTGAATATATTACATGAAGAATCACACACCTCCATATCAGTAAATGCAGGTGTTCCACTATAACGCAGCCAGTGACAAAGACGGCAGTGTTGTTGGTTAAAGATCTCTAACCTACCACTCAACACTCGGCTGAATTTTTTAATAAATTGCGAAAGTTGGGGGTTGGGTCTAATTTTCCCCAGCCTGTTGGCACCCACAACTGAAATAGGAACCTGGATCTGTAAGGCAACGGCTGCCTGGCATCTGAAGGTTCAAGGAAAAAAAATGAAATACCCTGTATACGTCACCAAACTGAAGAGTACTACTTAACAGTGATGAGGTTCAGTATATATATATATATATATATATATATATATATATATATATATATATATATATATATATATATATATATATTTATATATATAGATAGATAGATAGATAGATAGATTGGTCAGGGTGACCCGATGGCACTTTGATAGGGCAGACTGGGATGGATTTAGAAATTATCTTGTTGACATTCCATGGCAGTCTTTCTTCTCTAGTGATCCCAATTCTACCTAGTCCCATATTTGTGACTTAATACTAGCTGGTATGGATTTATTCATACCAAGTCAACAGTTCATTAAAAGAAAGAACTCTCCAAAATGGTTTGACGGCAACTGTGCCAGAGCAACAGCCCAAAAGTCATTAGCATATAACTCTTACTTATAATCAAAATCATCTGAATCACTCTCCTAATTTAAAATTGCTAGAAATCATGCAAAAGCTGTATTAAGTTGTATTAAATCTATCTAAATCAAACTTTCTTCAAAAGCAAGCATCAAAACTACTTAACAACCCTTATGACAATAGAATATTCTGGTCAACTCTTAATTCTTTCAATAATAACTTTAACAAGTCATCTTCCATTCCCCCACTAAAATCTTCAGATGGCAACATTACAAATGACCCACGTGGGAAAGCAGATATCTTTGCCAGTTCCTTTGCCAAAAACTCTACCATAGACGATACCAGCCAGAATGTCCCAGTACTGGAACTTGATTCTCCCGAAATTGCCCCACTTAAAATACATACAAGATACGTAAAATCTATCCTAGACAATTTACGTACCAACAAAGCTCCAGGCCCCGATGGAATTCCGCCAATTGTTTTGAAAAAGTGTTCCCCTGAACTTGCCTCTGTCCTAGCTAAATTATTCAGACTATGCATAAATACTTCTTTATTCCCAAATTCATGGAAAGAAGCCAATATCCACCCAATTCCGAAGATAGGAAGTTCGTCTGACCCCTCTGATTACAGACCAATAGCTGTCACATCTTCCCTTGGTAAGGTATTTGAAACTTTAATTAATAAGCACATTGTTAAACATCTTGAATCCAACAACTTAATTAGTGATAGACAATATGGTTTTCGCCACGAAAGATCCACCATTGACATACTCAATCTCTTAACTCATACCATCCATCAATCAATTGATCTTTTTGGAGAAACTCATGCAGTAGCTCTTGATAACTCTAAAGCTTTCGACAGAGTATGGCACCGTTCCCTGCTGTCCAAACTCCCTTGCTATGGACTAACGTCTTTTGTTCCTTTGATTTCTTTTTATCTTAGTGACAAGAAAATAAGAGTAAAAGTAGATGATGTATATTCCAATTTCCACTCAATAAACGCCGGTGTGCCGCAGGGATCAGTTCTGGCTCCAACCCTATTTCTGGTTCATATTAATGATCTCTTATCTGTCACCCACAATCCCATTCACTCATATGCAGATGACTCAACACTACATAGTTCATTCACACTCAGACACCCATTTACAAAGTCTAATATCTCTACCTCTCAACTCAGTACAGCCATCTCCATAAATCAAGATCTATCTACGATCAGTGAATGGGGACAAAACAACCTTGTCACTTTTAATGCTAGTAAAACTAAAGATATACAGTTTACTAATAGACAGATATTGCCAGATTCGTACATTACCTTCAGTGCTACTAATATTCCCATCTCCAAAAGTATTGAAATTCTTGGCGTCTCACTTAACAGTGCCCTAAGTTGGACCTCTCATGTCAGATCACTTGCTAAAACCGCCTCAAAGAAACTTGGATTATTGTACGGATTCCGTAACTTCTTCGCCGATGAGCAGGTAGCTATAATTTATAAGAGTCATGTGCGCTCTCAGCTTGAATATTGCTCACCCTTGTGGAATGGTTGTGGAGAGGTTGCAATAAGACAACTAGACAAAATTCAGAACAAAGCTGCTAGAATCATTAACAACCCTGTCATTACAAATAAACTACCTCCCCTGCAAGTAAGAAGGAATGTTGCCTCTCTTGCATTATTTTACAGATATTTTTTTGGCAAATGCTCAGACGAAGCTGCGTGCATGGTGTCACCTCTCCATGCCTTCCCTCGTGCTACACGGGCATCTGGTAGCGCTCATGACTGGAATGTCACTCATCCATATTGCAGAACTTCTGCCTATCAGAATTCTTTCATTCCCCGAACTGCATTTCTCTGGAACTCGCATCCCAGAGTTGTTTCCCTCCAAATTTCAACCCACAGCTCTTCAAGTCTAACTGTTACAGATATTTTTTGAACGGAGGACACCAGTAATCTGGTGTATGGATTGTTTTCTTTTTACTCATTTGTTTTTCCTTCCTCCGTTCTGTTATTTATAAAAAAAAAAAAGATAGATAGATAGATATACAGTATATATATATATATATATATATATATATATATATATATATATATATATATATATATATATATATACAGACCCTCGATCCCGTAAGGGGTGGCCACAAACAAATCGCCTCCATGTCACCCTATCCCCCGCCAGTTCACTTCCCTCCTCCCAGCTCACACACCCCATTCTCAGATACCTCTCCACTCCATCCTTCCATTTCATTCTCGGTCTCCCCCTCCCTCTGCCCCTTCCACCTAACTCACACTTTTCTCGTTAGTGTCTCAGTCTCCATCCTCTCTACATGGCCAAACTACCTCATTGAATTTCTCTTTAAAATGTCTGTCACCTCCACATTCGCACCACAATGCTCCTTCACTTCCTCATTTGCCAGTCTGTCCTTCCATGTAACTTCAAATGCTCCTCTCAAATAACTCATTTCCACTGCTCTCATTCCTGACTTGTATCCTTCCAACAAGGTCCAAGCTCGTTTCCGTTCATTGGAGTTGGTATCACAAAACTATCATGCAGCGATATTTTTTCTTCCATGCTCACATCCCTATGTCTTACCACTGCTTCCGAAGACCCTCAGTCTTCCTTCCTTGTTGTACCCTTTCAAGCCCATTATCTCTAAACTTCCATCCTTACTCATCACACCACCCAAGTACTTACATGCAATCATATTTTTCATTTCCTCATCATTCATCCCTTCTTTACATTCACTGACCTCATTTTTCTCCAAAACTTCAATTTTACTCTTCCGTGCATTCACCTTTAGACTCCGTTTCAACACACACTCCCAGACTCATCCACTATGCCTTTCAGTTCCCCTTCGTCTGCACTTAACGATACAGCTTCATTTGCTAACAACTATACAGGAAGTTTTCAAATGCTGCCCTCTCTCATTAGGGCCATTCCAACATCCACTGCCCTACTTGTATCTCTTTTATAACTCCATCTATATACAGATTGAACAACCATGGAGATATTACACAACCCTGTTGCAGTCCAACATTCAGATAGAAAAATTTATTCAGCTCACAGTCCATACGAATCGCAACATTAATGCCCTCATACACACTCTTCTCGGCATTCAACAGCTTCCCAAAGACTCCGTATACTCTTAATATTTTCCACATAACTTGTCTATCCATACTGTCGGATGCTTTCTCCAAATCCATAGAGGCCACATACAACATCATTCCCTTATCTAGAAACTTTTCCACTAAAAACCTAAGGATGAATATTTGATCTACACAACCTCATCCCTTAGTAATGTCTCCCTGTTCTTCAATTAATTCCTCTGTTATTTCCCTAACTCTGTCAAAAAGTATCCTACCATATACTTTTCCTATTGCACTAAGAAGACAAGTGCCTTTATGATTACCACACACTTCTTTTTCCCTATTTCCTTTGTACAGGGGAATAATTATACTTGATTTCCAATCTTCCGGGACTCCCAGGCCACATTGCAAACCTTCCATATCCATTCTACTACTATCTCTTTCCCTTGCTTCAACATTTCACCACACACTCCATCAATTCCTGGAGCTCTCTCCATTTTGACTTTCTTCATTTCAGCCACTACTTCCAACCTTCTGATCTCCTCCTTCCCTCTCATCTCCCTCCTTCTCCTAGCCATTCCCCATCAGCTTATACTCGCATTACTTTTATCCTCTGTCTTTAACTATTCCTTGAAGTGTTCTATCCATCTGCTAACCTTTTCTCCCTTTTCCACTGTAAGTCTTCCATGCATATCTCTCACTTCTACTACCTTCTTAATCACCCTGTTTACCTCTACCTCATTCCAGAATATTTTCTCAATAATCGTCCACTTTACACTCAAATTCCTTCCAGTTTCATCATCCACTCTCTTCATACACTCTCCTACAAATCTTATCACTTCTTTTTTTCTCTCTACATATAACTCTCTATTCCCCCTCTTAACTTCCTCCATGCCTCTGCTTCTCACCACCCACTATATGCTTTCTTCTTCTTTTGCACCACAGCCTGTCTCACCTCTTCATTCCAACATGCTGTTCTTTGCACCCCCTTTCGTCTCATCATCACCCCACATATCTCACATGCTGCACAGATTTCTTCTGTGATATCTTGAACACACCTTCCACCTCCCAAATCTGCTCCAAATCATATTTACCCAATCATTCCTTTACTTCTCTCTTATATTCTGACTATTTTCGTCCTCCGGCAACCTCTCTACCAACCTTGTATGGACTACTTCCTCCTGCCCTTCTCTCCTATTCATCCATCGCATTTGTACCATGACTTTCACCACCACCAAGTGGTGGACAGAAAGTTTACTACCCGAACCTCTAGAATGCTCTTGCATCAAGTTCGTACCTTCTCATTCTCTCATCCACACACACATAATCAAACACCGCCTTTCGTTCATTCAGTTCACCACTCACCCTTCTCATCACTCGCCATGTTTACTGTGGATCATTTTGTGCCTAAACAGGTGACTGGCTATCACCAATCCACTTCTTGCACAAATTTCCACAAGAGCACTACCATTCTCTCTTCTGCAGGCACACCTCACTCACCAAGTACTCCACCCACCTTCACATTTCCTACTTTTCCATTCATATCTCTAATCAAAAACACTCACTCACTCCTCTCAACCTTTTCCATGCATGCTTCCACATTCGCCCAGAACTCTTCTTTCATTCTACTCACATGGTTTCCGTTGACGCACACACACACACAATAGCCCACGCTTGTATTCCTGCTTTCAGTCTGACCCATTGAATCCTTTAAACCAACAGATCCATATCTCATATTCTCCTTCCATCTCTTACAGACACCAATACATACACGGTCCTTTGCCCTGTCATTCTCACCTACTCCTGCACATATACCCAATCCATACTCCCACTCACTCACACTCCCTTTTCCATTTAGTCTTAGTAAATCCACGGATGTCCACTTTTGCATCCTCAAGCACCTGGACAATCTCCACCTCATCATTCACACACACACACACACACACACACACACACACACACACACACACACACACACACACACACACACACACATATATATATATATATATATATATATATATATATATATATATTTATATTGTTACGGAACAGAGAAAGATAACGTACACTTTAAGTGAGAATACGAAGAGTCACTACTGTCCCGTAAAGTTCCAGGTTCAAAACAAAAGAGTTAGGTAAAATTACAAGTTAAAGTTTAATGCTTAAATTAACAACAAAACATTCAGAACTCATAAGGATAATGTAATGGCAAATAAACAGGTTAAATATATGGTTAACTGCAATAGCCTCTATTAACACGAAGTTAGCAAGAGTAAATTTATCTAAGTCAGCCCTGATAAAATGAGATACCAGATGATACTCAGTGAATGCCAGATAAATTATTACAGATACAATCTATTATCAAAAATGACTGACAAAGAACCCTACATAAATTACAAACTTCACCAGGCCTACAAATTAAACTTATGCTATACAGTACAAGAACAAAATGCAATAACACGTATACTCAAATCACACAGCTGCTAGATGGTTGGAGATTTCTTGAGCACTCACAATAATAATATCTGTACAGGGGAGGACAGAGATGTGAACAAAATGAGGAGCAGATCTAAGTGGCCATGATGCAGAGACTGAGCTCATTATATAGGGGCCGGCAGAGCCTGATACAACTTGTAAGAGGACGCGCAAATGAAAGCCATGGGGACAGAGAGCTCAAAATCCCGCAAAGTATAACAGAGAGAACGACTTACTCTACTATAACGGTAGAAGGGGGGGACTGAGGCAGAACACGCTCGTGATCAAACATGCAGCAACTGTGCGTTAAAATTACACAAAGGATGATGAAATCATAGGCTATGTAACACCTCCCCACAAAGAAAAAGAAATTTACAAAGGAAATTTCTTATTACTCTAAAACAATCTGTACATGGCATTACAGAACACGCAAATGTCTTTCCTAGTGTTACAAAACATGAGATCTCCCTAGCACGTTCAGTCATAGGTACTTGCCAGTATCCCTTTAACAAATCAAACTTACTTATGTACCTAGCCTTTCCGATCTTGTCTATGCAATCTTCCACACGAGGGAGAGGGTAAGTGTCTGTTTTGGTTATCTGATTAACACGTCTGTAGTCGATGCAAAGCCTCTGTGACCCACCTGGCTTAGGGACCAGAGTGACAGGAGAACTCCACTCGCTCTGACAGGGCTCAATCATCTTGTGGTCCAACAGGTAGCCAAACTCCTTCTGGATGAGAGGAACTTTCACTGGGTTCACACGGTAAGGAGGCAATTTAATTGGCTTTGCGTCTCCAACATCGACATCATGCATCAACACAGTAGTTCTTCCTGGAGTGGCACGGAACACTTGCGGGTACTCCTGCAGTAATGCCGAAAACTCCTGCCTTTCCTTAGGAGGTAGATGAGAAAGCTTAGTCTGGAGATCATTCATGATATCAGGATTCTTCCCCAAACTATCACTCAGGCTCATGCTGCATGGGAGAACTTCACTTGTAGACTCGGGTGGAACAGCTACAGTGCAGACTGGATTATTTTCGTCCCGCCTGTGATATAACTTTAGCATGTTGATGTGACATAGTTGCTTGCTCTTTCTACGATCTGGTGTGGCGATGACATAGTTGACATCACTGAGTTTCTTCTCCACGAAATAAGGACCACTAAACTTGGCTTGAAGAGGTTGCCCATGAACTGGTAGCAGAATCAAAACCTGATCTCCTGGCTGAAAGTGGCGTAACCTGGACTTCTTGTCATACCAAGTCTTCATCTTCTCCTGAGCAGCTCCTAAATTCTCTCTCGCCAGCTGTAAAGCAGTGGACAGCCGTTCTTTGAACTTCATCACATACTCCAGCAGGTTGACGTCATCTTCCTCCGACAGCCAGCATTCCTTGAGTAACTTAAGGGGTCCTCTTACTTCATGGCCAAACAGTAGTTCAAAAGGTGAGAAGCCCAGTGATTCATTTGGAGATTCTCTTGCAGCAAACACAACGAATGGAAGACCTTTATCCCAGTCTTTCTGATGTTCCAAACAGTATTTCTTGAGCATCGATTTGAGTGTTTGATGATATCTCTCCAACGCTCCTTGGGTCTGGGGATGGTAAGCTGAAGACGTGATCTGGGTGATGCCCAACTCTTTCAGAGACTGCTTGAAAACGTTTGACATGAAATTACTTCCTCGGTCTGACTGTACCTCCTTGGGCAGACCAAACTTTGTGAAGAACCCTAGCATTTCCTTAACCACGTTCTTTGCTGAGATGTTTCTAAGTGGAATGGCTTCAGGATAACGAGTAGCCATATCAATCAGGGTCAACACATAAGAAAATCCGGAAGAAGTCTTAGGAAGAGGGCCCACAATATCCACCAACACACGGGTGAAAGGCGCCTCAAAAGGAGGAATGGGAACTAGAGGTGCAACCTTTTCGGTCTGATTACACTTCCCCACAACTTGACAGGTGTGACAAGACTTACAATACCAGGAAACATCCCTGAAGATACCTGGCCAGTAGAAGTGTTTCAAAATGCGTGCCACAGTCTTCCTCACTCCAAGGTGTCCTGCCAAACTGGAATCATGAGCCACTCTAATGATATCCTGCCTACAAACACAAGGGATGACAACTTGATGTACAACCTCCCATTCACAGTCGGCTGATGCTGTTGGGGGTCTCCACTTCCTCATAAGTACTCCTGACTTTACATAATAACAAGTAGAAGCACCGGCTGACTCTTCTTCACTGTAAGCAGAGTTAGCTAGACCTTTCAACTCAGGGTCAGCAACCTGCAACTCAACCAACTCTTGACGAGACAAATTATCAACACTACGGGGTACTGCCTCATCTGGTGAGTGGTCCAAATTAGCAAGAAAAGTGTCAGCTAGGATAACATCATCATCATCATTATCCTCTAAATCACCAGTAACTTTAGACTTAGCCCTAGTGACAGCACATGCAGGGAACACATCAGGGACATCACAATCCTGGGACGCAGCCACTGGCTCACTAGACAACTGAGGAGCTGGACACACTTGACTTCCACCAATATCATTTCCAAGTAAGAAAGTTACACCTGACATTGGGAGTGTCTCAACCAACCCAACCATAACGGAACCATTAACAAAACCAGACTCTAAATTCACTCTGCACAGAGGGACAGAGAAGTAATTATTCCCTACACCTTGTAAGATTACAGTTTCATCAGAGGAATTAACATTAGAGCCTAGAACACTGGTCAGCACAAGGGATTGGCAAGCACCTGTATCACGATATATTTTAACTGATTTCCTGTCATTACTGTCCAGAGGACTGACAAAACCATCAGACAGGAAATTAGCACATGAACTCTTGAGAGTGTCACCCACGTTACTGCTCAAAAGAGGAGCTCCATCATGAGGATTTAAGTTACCCCTCAAAGCAGGTTCAGTTAACTCAGTTAAAGAATTCTGGGAACTCTCAAGAGTGGACACTAGACCAATTGACTGAATATTTAAAGACTCCTTTTTGTTCACATCACGCTGTCTCCTGAAACATCTCTCCGTAGTATGACCAAGCTTACTACAATAAGTACATTTACTTTTCTGAAATCTAGAGGTGAAGCTGGTATTTACTTCCTGAGAAACATCATCTTTATTCTCTTTCCTGTTACCTGTACTCTGAGTAGAGGCAACGTACTTACTCTCAGCTTTCCCTTTTTCTCTAGAATATCTTTTGTGAGTGAGAACATACTCATCAGCTAAAACTGCAGCATCAGACAAATTATCTATTCTTTTCTCATCAAGATATAGGCTTACATCTTTACTAATACACCTTTTGAAATCCTCCAGCAAAATCATCTGCTTAAATTTACCAAAATCAGAATCCACATTCTTAGAATTTAACCACTGCTCTAACAGATCTTCTTTGATTTTTGCATACTCAACATGGGATTGCTTATCTTGCTTATAAGTTGTCCTAAATTTTACTCTATAGGCTTCAGGAACAAGCTCATAGGCCTTAAGAATTAAGCTCTTAACTACATCATAATTATCAGATTGATCCTGAGGCAAAGATGCATAAGTTACTTGAGCTTTACCGGTGAGAACAGTTTGAAGGAGTACTGGCCAATACTCCTTAGGCCAATTAAAACCTGTAGCTACCCTCTCAAACAACTGAAAATACTTTGTTAAATCAGATTCATTAAAAGGAGGGACAAGTTTAACATTTTTAGCCACATCAAAATCATCAGAGCTAGATGATCCAGTTCCACCTTGTTTCATGCGATACTCATGGTCTGCCTGAATCCTGGCAAGTTCAACTTGTGCCTGAGCCTGTATCTGTGCCTCTTCAATACGAGCCTGAGACTCCGCCTGCTTAGCATTTGCCTGAAATTCAGCTTCTTTCACACGAGCCTCCTGCAGGGCTAGCTGTAACTTAGCTAATTCAATCTGCGTTTGCTCATTTGGAGGAGTTACATTAAACAAGCTTTTATTAATCATGCCAACAATTTGATCCTTAGAATGATGAGAGTGAACTGCAATTCCCAATTGTTGAGCAACAAGCTTAAGTTCATTCTTTGTTCTGTTTTCTATATCACACACTGTTTGCACATTTGACAAAAAATCTTTGGCTTCATCAAGTGTAGAAATAGTAGCCATCATGAATATATCACAGTCACAAAATATCAAACAATATCCTTATGATAATATCCTGAATATCCTGATATGAGGTCGCCAAATTTATGTTACGGAACAGAGAAAGATAATGTACACTTTAAGTGAGAATACGAAGAGTCACTACTGTCCCGTAAAGTTCCAGGTTCAAAACAAAAGAGTTAGGTAAAATTACAAGTTAAAGTTTAATGCTTAAATTAACAACAAAACATTCAGAACTCATAAGGATAATGTAATGGCAAATAAACAGGTTAAATATATGGTTAACTGCAATAGCCTCTATTAACACGAAGTTAGCAAGAGTAAATTTATCTAAGTCAGCCCTGATAAAATGAGATACCAGATGATACTCAGTGAATGCCAGATAAATTATTACAGATACAATCTATTATCAAAAATGACTGACAAAGAACCCTACATAAATTACAAACTTCACCAGGCCTACAAATTAAACTTATGCTATACAGTACAAGAACAAAATGCAATAACACGTATACTCAAATCACACAGCTGCTAGATGGTTGGAGATTTCTTGAGCACTCACAATAATAATATCTGTACAGGGGAGGACAGAGATGTGAACAAAATGAGGAGCAGATCTAAGTGGCCATGATGCAGAGACTGAGCTCATTATATAGGGGCCGGCAGAGCCTGATACAACTTGTAAGAGGACGCGCAAATGAAAGCCATGGGGACAGAGAGCTCAAAATCCCGCAAAGTATAACAGAGAGAACGACTTACTCTACTATAACGGTAGAAGGGGGGGACTGAGGCAGAACACGCTCGTGATCAAACATGCAGCAACTGTGCGTTAAAATTACACAAAGGATGATGAAATCATAGGCTATGTAACAATATATATATATATATATATATATATATATATATATTACAGGGAATTTGTGTAACCAGTCTTTTCATGAAATCCCTAGGAAATTCGCGCACTGGGTTTCAATTAGGATTGGTTATTTTAGGTTAGGTTAATTTAGGCTGCGATTAGGTTAGGCTGGGATAAAATAGGTTAAGTTTAGCCTATGTTAGGCTAGGTTAGTTAGGTTTGGTTAGGTTAGGTTAATTTATATGAATTCTATGTTATGTTAAGCGTTCATATAAACTAACCTAACCTAACCTAACTAACCTAGCCTAACTTAACCTAAACTTAACCTAGATTATCCCAGCCTGACCGAACCGTAGCGTTTAAACCTAACTTTAATTAACCCATCCTAATTCAAACTTGTTTCACGAATTCCCTGGGGATTTCATGAAATCACTGGTTACACAGTGACAAATTCGCTGTAACACATATACAGTATATTCAGAGAAGGAGAGAGAGAGAGAGAGAGAGAGAGAGAGAGAGACAGACAGACAGACAGACAGACAGACAGACAGAGAGAACCTCTTGTTCCAAAAGTTACTACTTGAAATAAAATCCACCGTAAAGCAAAAACAAATAAATAGATCAATATATAACTATATGACTAAAATAAATAAACACTAAACCCGAAATGCTGAAAAGGAGTTTACTCTTCTTCATTCTTCTTCGTCTCCCTATATTCTTGTTATTTTTACCTTCTCCTTCTTCAGTCTTCTTCATTAATTCACTTCGTTTCTACTGACATTTATTATTCTCTCTCTCTCTCTCTCTCTCTCTCTCTCTCTCTCTCTCTCTCTCTCTCTCTCTCTCTCTCTCTCTCTCTCTCTCTCTCTCTCTCTCTCTCAACCTTCCCCAACCTTTTATTGTTTCGACTCATTTTCACAAATCATCTCTATCCACGATTACTACAGAGACCTCCTTTTATTTATTTTTTTCTTGCTATCCCCAGACGGCCTCACGTAACTTAGGAGACACTATTCAAACTTGGGTGATGAGATAAAGCCTTCATTAACCTCTTCTCTACAACGGGGCTTTCCTAACTTAAATATAGCATTGTCAAACTCTCAAGAATTAAAGTTATATAAATCCCGAATATTTCCACTATTCCATATATTCATTCCCATTCTTCGGCCTCTCCTGCTTTCCTATATTCATCTCCAATACTTTCATTGCTTCTTCCTTCGCCTGCACTATTTCTATTTGTTTTTTTCATGCTTTTCCTTTGTCCTTTGAAGGGTGACGTATATTTATATCATGTATTTGGATCTAGCAGACATTTTGCCCAACCAAGGAGAGCAGCCAAGAAGTGCAGAAATTTATAGAGGCTGTTTTTAATCTTTGAAGTTTACAATTTTTCTCCTATGCTGATTATGAATGTTTCGAGAAAGCTAATCAACATGTCTAGATTTCAGTTTCTTTATCTTTCATTCACCGAGTTCTTCCTTTCGTTCGTGATTTTTGCATTTTTTTCGAGGGTGCATTCCTTTCTGGTCTCTTAACACCTCCATATTTCAACCATGCCTTGCAATCTCTATCTTCCTTTTTTCCTTTCCCACTTCCCTTTACCCATCCACAACCATTTACTGCTTCATCCTTCGCCAGCAAATCTCGTCTTTAACGATGCGGCTTGATTTTTATTCCAGTGTTATGGCCTCGATATTCTTCTCTTACTTTCTTCTTCCCGCTGCATCTTTCAGTTTTGTTTTTTGATCTTTTGTTTCTTCATCCTCTTTCTTTTCTTCTCCTTTTTTCTCATTTTCACCTATTAGTTCTCCATTTCTCTGCGTCTACCTTTCCTGTTTGTCTTTTAATATATTTTCTTTTTTTTCCGTTGCTTTCAATCTTTACTTTTTCCTTTTCACATTTCCTTCCTTTTCTTTCCAACATCTCCCTCAGCTCGTGTTCATCTAATGTTATTTTTAATTTCCCGTATTTTTTTAAATTGTCTCTTATCTTGTCTCCTTCGTCTGTCTGCCAGTTCTTTCATTTTTCTCTCCGACAAGGAGAGTATGTTTTCACTCCCGTTTGTTTGTTTGTTTGTCTGTTTGTACGATTGCTCAAAAACCAAACGAAAGATCTGGACAAATTTGGTGGGTAGATAGCCCGTGCCCCAGGGAACAATCGATTATCTTTTGGGACCGATGTTTGTTGTTTGTCTGTTGGCAAGATTACCCAAAAACTAAAAGAAATTTGGACCAAATTAGGTGAGTAGATAGCCCATGTCCCAGGGAACACTCAGTTAACTTTTGAGAGCGATCGGGATAGTATTACAGATTCTGGATCCGGAAAACACTATTTGCGAAACTCTAATTAGTGATGAGAAACCCTAACCCAATATGAAAAGTGGTTTGAAAATTATGTTGCCTTTGTCGGAAACATGCGCTCCATTGTTTTTCCATCAACTCGCATTTCTTCAATTCCACCTAAATCTTTCTTTCCTTCCTCTCCTGGCGAGTTTTGAGATTCTCCTTCACTCACCTTTTTCACCCTCTTAGTACGAGGGAGTCTTGAAAGTTTCGTTTTATGTCTGCCACACGATTTAATTCAGCTTCTGAGAGACATTTCCAATTGAAGGTGAGAAAAAAGACTTTAGCAACCCACAACCTGCTAGTGGTCCCTCCCCCTTTCTCTGTTCTCCAGTTCCTGTATTCTCCTCCAGTTTTGTTTATCCTCGGCTTTCTTTCTTTCTTTCTTTCTTCTTTTTTTTCCTCCTTAATTCCTATGTTCCTTTTCAGTTTTGCTTTTCTAATCCTGTATTTTAACTGACCTGTACCCTTACAATATCTTTTTACTTTTGTCTCATTCTTTTCCTTTTTTCCATCCCATATCTCTCAGTTCTTGCATTCTCCAAATCCTTCTGATATGTTTCGTCTTTTCGCCAACTCCCGCAAATTATGTTTTTTTTTTTTTTTTCCATTCTCCAAGTTATTATTTTTTTTCCTTTCAACATGTCCTTGTTTTACCTGACAGGTCCTGAAACTTATTTTGTTCTTTCTGTTTCCATTTTTTTTTTTTTTCGTCTTCTCTCACGTGTTTGTCTTTTCCTTCATTTTCTCTCATTTTATTCTACTGCCATTTTTTCCTTTCTTTAAGTTCTTGCTTTTTTGGCTAACCTGTGCTTTCTACATCTGTTTTTTTACATTTCTTTTTTTTCCATTTATTGCATATTCCACTTTTGTCATTTCTTCTCTTCCCCTTCAGTTTGTCTTTTACTTCAATCTTTTTTTTTTTTAATCTGAGTGTTGGTTTCTTGATTTCCATTTTCCTGCTGACTCCTCTGTTTGTCAGTTTTTTAATTCTGCTTCAGTGCCATATTTCAAATTCCCTTTATTTTTATGTCATACCTCCATGTCTTTGTCCTGCAAACTGCTGCATTTACCAACTCTCTCTCTCTCTCTCTCTCTCTCTCTCTCTCTCTCTCTCTCTCTCTCTCTCTCTTTGTTTCGATTCCTTTTCACAAATCTCTAACCACGATTACTACAGAGACCTCCTTTTATTTATTTTTTTCTTGCTATCCCCAGACGGCCTCACGTAACTTAGGAGACACTATTCAAACTTGGGTGATGAGATAAAGCCTTCATTAACCTCTTCTCTACAACGGGGCTTTCCTAACTTCAATAAAGCGATGTGAAACTCTCAAGAATTAAAGTTATATAAATCCTCAATATTTCCACTATTCCATATATTCATTCCCATTCTTCGGCCTCTCCTGCTTTCTTATATTCATCTCCAATATTTTCATTGCTTCTTCCCTCGCCTGCACTATTTTTATTTTAGTTTCTTTCTTTCTTCTCCTTTGTCCTTTGAACTGTGACGTGTATTTATATCATGTATTTGGATCTAGCAGACATTTTGCCCAGCAAAGGAGAGTAGCCAAGAAGTGCAGCAATATATAAAGGCTGTATTTAATCCTTGCACTTCACAATTTTTCTCCTTTGCTGAATATGATTGTTTCGTGAAAGCTAATCAGTATATCTAGATTTCATTTTCTTTAACTTTCTTTCACCCAATTCTTCCTTTCGTTCCTGATTTTTTCATCTTTTTCGTGACTGCATTCCTTGCTGGTCTCTTAACACCTCCAGTATTCCAACAGTGCCTTACATTCTCCTTCCATCTCCCATTCCCACTTCCCTTTACCCATCCACAACCATTTACTGCTTCCTCCTTCGCCAGCAAATCTCGTCTTTAACGATGCGGCTTGATTTTTATTCCAGTGTTATGGCCTCGATATTCTTCTCTCTCTTTCTTCTTCCTACTGCATCCTGTAATTTTGTTTTTAGATATTTTATTTCTTCATATTCTTTCATTATTTTTTCCTTTTGTCTCATTTTCATTATTAGTTCTTCATTTCTCTGCATCTTCCTTTCCTGTTTATTTTCTTATATATTTTCCTTCTTTCCTTTACTTTAGAGCTTCAGTTTTTCCTTTTCTCATTTCTTTCATTTTCTTGCCAACGTCTCCCTCAGCTCGTGTTCATCTAATTTTATCTTTCATTTTCCGTTGTTTTTTTTTCTAATTGCCTCATTTCTTATCCACTCCATCGCCTGTCTGCCAGTTCTTTCATTTCTCTCCCTGACAAGGAGAGTATGTATTCACTCCCGTTTGTTAGTTTGTTTGTTTGTTTGTTCGTCTGTTACCAGGATTACTCAAAAACTAAAAGAGAGATTTGGACCAACTTTGGTGGGTAGATTGCCCATGCCCCATAGAACAACTGATTATCTTTTGGGAAAGATGTTTATTAGTTTGTTTGTCTGTTAGCAAGATAACTCAAAAACTAAAAGAAATTTGGACCAAATTTAGTGGGTAGACAGCCCATATCCCAGGGAACACTCGATTAACTCTGAGGACCGATCCGGATCATATTACAGATTCTGGATCCGGAAAACACTTCGTGCAAAACCATAATCAAATATGAGAAACCCTAACCCACTAAGAGGAATGGTTCGGAAATTACGTTGCCCCTGTCAGAGAGATGCGCTCCACTGAGTGCCCCTCTAGTTTTTCCATTAATTCGCTTATCTTCAGTTCCACCTGCATCTTGGTTTCCTTCCTCTTCTTGCGAGTTTTGAGATTCTCCTTCACGCATCTTCTTCACCCTCTTAGTAAGCAGGGGTCTTGACATTTTCCTTTTTTGTCTGCCAAACGATTTAATTCAGCTTCTGTGAGACATTTCCAGCTGAAGGCGTTAAGAAAAGCCTTTATCAACCCATAAGCTACTAGTGGTTCATCCTCCTTTCTCTATTCTCCAGTTCCTGTATTCTCCTCCAGTTTTGCTTTTCTTCGGCTTTCTTTTCTTTGTCCCTCAATTTCTGTGTTCTCTTTTCAGTTTGCTCTTCCAATCCAGTATTTTGATTGATCTTGTCCCTTACAATATCTTTTTACCTTTGTCTCATTCTTTTCCTTTCTCTCTCTCTCTCTCTCTCTCTCTCTCTCTCTCTCTCTCTCTCTCTCTCTCTCTCTCTCCCTCTGTCAGTTCTTGCATTCTCCAAATCCTTCTTCTGTGTTTCGTGTTTTCGCCAACTCTCGTATATTCATCTGTTTTCTCCATTCTCCAGGTTATTTTCTTTCTTCCTTTCTACACGTACTAGCTTTTCTGACAAGTCTTCCGGTTTCTTTTGTTGTGTCTGTTAACATATTTTTTTTTCTCACCCTGCATTTTTTATTTGCCTTCATTCTCTCTCACTTATATTTTTCCACTGCTTTTTTCTCCTTTCTTTTTATCCTTTCTTTCTTTTTGCTGACTCATACTTTCTCTATCTGTTGTTTACATTTCTTTTATTCCCATCTATTGCAAATTCCATTCTTGTCATTTCTTCTCTTCCCCTTCCGTTTCTCTTTTTATTTCAATCTTTCCTTTTATCTGAGTGTTATCATTGCCATTGCCATTTTTTTATTATTATCTTCTCTTTCCTTCACCGTCTCCTGCTGACTCCTCTGTTTGTCAGTTATTTAATTTTGCTTCAACGCCATGTATCAAGTTCCTCTTTTTATGTCATTCCTCCATGTCTGTGTCCTGCCAACTCCTGCATTTACCAACTCTCTCTCTCTCTCTCTCTCTCTCTCTCTCTCTCTCTCTCTCTCTCTCTCTCTCTCTCTCTCTCTCTCTCTCTCTCTCTCTCTCTCTCTCTCTCTCTCTCTCTCTCTCTCTCTCTCTCTCTCTCTCTCTCTCTCTCTCTCGTATTTGTCTGTTTGCCCGTTTCAGGAATCTCCATCATTTTCGTTTTATAATCCTGTCTATTTTATCTGCCTTCCAATTTCTGCATTTTCCTCCAGTCTAGTTGTCCATTTATTTCTTGCTACATTCTTTAACTATGTACTATTTAACTAACTTCTCCATATTTTTTTATCTTTATACTTTACGCTTTCTTTTGTCAATTATATTCATCTCCGTCTATTCCCTCATTTTGCGACTTCTTTTACGCCAGCCCCTTTCTTTCCTTCAACATCTCTCACGTTTTCTTGTTTCCCGCCGCCTCCTTTAGCGGTTTTTGTTACAGTTACTTCTTTCTTGCATCTTTTCTTCTTCCTCTGTGTTCATGCATTATCTGCCATCTCCTGGATTCTCTGTTCAGTTTTCTTTACACTCACTCTCCCGAAATGAAAGTCGAGATGTTTTGGTCGGCGGCTCACCCCCCTCTCTCTCTCTCTCTCTCTCTCTCTCTCCCCTTCACATACTGCGTAGTCTTTCACCCCTCCCTCTCCCATCCTTTCTTTCTGAATCTCTTACCCCTCTCTACCTCACTTACTATTATTCCTTCTTCCATCTCTGTGTCTCTTTATACCCTAGGCCTCCCTCCTTCGCATTCCTTCTCCCTGTATCTCTACACTTTCATCAGCTTCTCCCATCCTTTCTCTTTGTTTGTTTCGTTAGTTATTCACCTTTTCCTCCCGTCATCCACCCACCCTTTTCCATTTCCAGTATTTCCTGTTTCAATAATTCAATGTTCATTTTTCCTTCCCTTTCTTCTCACTCTATATTTCCACTCCCTTCCTCTCCGTCTCACCCTATTTCCCCCACTTATATCCTCTCCCTCCATACCTTCTTCCTTACAGCTCTCCATTCATTTCTGTCTCCCTCCTTCTCTTCTTCACTTTACAGATATCCTCTGTGTCCTTTCCCGTGTCCTTCCATCTCCTTATTTTTCTGTCCCTCCCTCCATCTCTATTCATTCCTCTCCCCTTCCCTTCCTCCCTCTCTCCCTTCCTTCTCCCCTGTCTCCCTCACTTCACTTTGCCCATTTTCTTCATCCTTCCGTTTCTTTATTCCCCAGTTCACATATCCGTGTTTGCCACCTCTCTCTTCTCCATTTCCCCCCTCCCCACCATCTCTCTCTCTCTCTCTCTCTCTCTCTCTCTCTCTCTCTCTCTCTCTCTCTCTCTCTCTCTCTCTCTCTCTCTTTCCTTTTTTCCTCTCTCTTCCTGTACCTCTCTATCCCTCCATTCGTCCCTTCCCATCAACCTTCCTTACGCTCTGTCCTTTTTTCTTCCCCTTTCCCTCTGTCCCTTTCTTTCCACTTTCCTCCCCTACACTTTCCCCCTCCCTTCTCCTTCCTCTCACCCCTTCCCCCCCTTCCCTCCCTCCCTCTATCTCCTTCCTTTTTCCTCTCCCTCCCTCCCTTCCTTTCTCCACAAGATACTGCAGGAGATAACCGGAATTTACACAAGGTTACTCCTGGCAAGTCTTGTTAATCTGACACTTCCTCTTGACTAGCATTTTAGCCTCTTGAGCACGATGACGCTTTTATGTTTTATTCCTGTTAACGTGTTTGTTCTAACGAGACAAAAATTCCTAACCTCTCCCAGCTCAGTTGATGGCAAGTGTAATTAGACTTGACTAACTAATAACCACGCGACTTCTTCCTACCTCATTGAATTCCATGCAACGACGATTCAATACTCAGGTAGTGAATGTTGCCCAGTTGGGTCAGGTGAAAAGAAATCGATTATAGTGACATGATTTTACTCCATTTGGCTCCTTCAGTCCGCCGACGCCCCACTAAATTTATTTTTGTTCTCTGCAGACGATTACGATCAGCTCAAGAGAGACTTTTTATATTACAAGGGATATGCCTACATTAACACCTTTGCTAATAGAAATCCTCCTTAAGCTTGTACAAAGGAGTACAAAGGACAGCAAGCGGCAAAAGACCTCATGGTCCTTTCGACGATGTTTATTATAGAGAAGACTATGATATCTAATTCTATGAAATGAAGATAAGGATAGCAAAGCAAGAAGGCTCTTCAGCACCCACCAATTCCTCCATAATTTAAGCAAAAGCGTCCAGAGCAGGCTAGAGCAAAACAGAACACACGTCATCGGTCTGAAGGTTTAACAGAAAACGCCTTGTAGTGAAGGACTAAGAAGCAGCATCAAGTGGAGTATTCCTTACAACCAGGGTTCACTTTATACTATTCCAGCTGCTTCCTGATGATTTTATTCAGGTAAACGCGACACCTCTTACAGTGAAGGGACTAGGAAAGGCATCATCGAGCCATTCAGTGCCACAACCATTTTATTTATTCAGTGCCACAACCATTTATTTATTCAGTATCACAACCATTTATTTATTCAGTGCCACAACCATTTATTTATTCAGTAACACAACCATTTATTTATTCAGTGCCACAGCTATTGTATTTATTCAGTGCCACAATCATTTATTTATTCAGTGCCACAGTCATTTATTTATTCAGTGCCACAATCATTTATTTATTCAGTGCCACAACCGTTTATTTATTCAGTGCCACAAAGATTCAGTGCTACAACCATTAATTTATTCAGTGCCACAACCATTTATCTATTGTGCCACAACCATTTTATTCAGTGCCACAACTATTAAATTCAGCGCCACAACTATTTCATTCAGCGCCACAACCATTTATTTATTCAGTGCCACAATCATTCAGCGCCACAACCATTTATTTATTCAGTGCCACAACCATTTTATTCAGTGCCAAAGCCATTTTATTCAGCGCCACAACCATTTATTTATTCAGTCCCAAAACCATTTTATTCAGTCCCAAAACATTTTATTCAGTGCCACAACCATTTTATTCAGTCCCAAAACATTTTATTCAGTGCCACAACCATTTTATTCAGTGCCACAACTATTTCATTCAGTGCCACAACTATTGTCTTATTCATACCACCGTTAGACGATTCTCAAGCAACCTAATCCCTCAGTGCAATGAGGTATATTTTTTTGTTACCACCAGACGATGTTAAGTCAACTTAGGACTGGCCTCTGCAGGTAACGGGGTTAATGAAGGTTATATCTAACTCCTCCAATTCGAAAAGTCTGAGGACAGCAAAGTTTAATGAAAAATGAGTCATCGGGGTAAAATGGTTAACGGGAGACTTCTTGTAGTAAGCCAAGAAGCAGTCTACATTTCAATATCCAAAAATCCACTCAGTACAACGATGCCCGACTCGGTATATTGTTGTTACTGGTAAACTTCTGCGAGTAATTCGGATAAGAAAACACCTCTCGTAATGAAGTTTATTATCACCCGCCTATCACCCGCCTTTAGAAGGCGGAGCGATGATGTTTTTTCCTGCGTCTATGTGTGTGTGTGTGTGTGTGTGTGTGTGTGTGTGTGTGTGTGTGTGTGTGTGTGTTTACTGTTGTCCAGGTGATACTTGTTTGAATTATGTCAGAGAGAGAGAGGAGGGGGGGGGGCAGAAAGAGACAGGGACAGGGACATGGACAGAAACAATAACAGAGACGGGGACGGAGATAAACAGAGAGAGAGAGAGAGAGAGAGGTGGAAGTGACACTGCAGTACACACATAAAAGTCTTATACTGTTCTCTTACATTATGACTCTCACATATTTAACTGTATGTAACAAAGAAGAGAAGACCAAACAAAACAAAACTAAACTAAACTAAAAGGAAGACGGAGGACAAACACAGAGGGGGAAAAAAGACAAGTGAGAAAGTAGTATATAACAACAACAAACAAAAAATCCACTGTCTCACTTTAAAAAATAACTCGTAAGAAACTGACTGCTACGAAATGATGAAGAAAAGGAAATAATGCTGTAAAGAAGACCAGTGGAGGAGAAGACTGTGTTAAAAAAGTGAATAGATCTTATAATCCTAAAATATTTAATTAAATAATATTTAAATGAGAGATTGAAAGAAGCAACAGATGGAAAAATGCACCAAAAAGGAAAACAGGAAGCAAGAGGCAAGGGAGAGGGGAAGTGGAATACATTAAGAACGAGATAGAAATGGGAAAAAAAAAAAAAAAAGCAAGAGATGTGAGAAGAACGTACACTTAAAAGACGAAAGAAAAGAAAACAAGCGACAAGGAAGGAGGAGAGAAAATACACAAACAAAAGAATGAAAGAGAAAGAAAAGGCATGAGATGGAGGATGAAAATAGACTATAATCAAGAATGAAAAGAAAAACAGAGACAAGAAAAGGGAAACTATTTACACTAAAAAGAAGAAAGAAAATGGGACAAAATGCATGAAACGGAAGAAAAAATAGACTAAAATCAAGAAGGAAAAAGAAACAAATAAGAAGCAAGAGCTGAGGAAGGAAAACATACCCATAAGATGGGACAATTCGATTCACCTGTGGCAAGTAGACTCAATAAGGGGTACTGAAACTCAGGTTGTCCAGACAGTGTAAACAGGGGTATATTTGACTTTTTTATGTGGTACTATATTCTAAAATCACTAATTTACATTGTAAATGAAATTTATGGATAGCTTGCTGAAGGTAAGTGAACTGTGATCAATTTTTCATTCCCGCTATTTTCAATTTGTTTTGAGCTGTGATTTATTAGCATAATAACAAGGTTGATCGTATTTTCCTCTGCTGTCCCTTGGATATATAATAACAGCTAAGTGTCATTAATGTTTATCCACCTACCAAAGTAGGTTAGCTGCTTTAGTTTATAAAATATTACGATTTTAAACTAATGGGACAGTCTGACTCGCCCCCATGGGGCAATCTGACTCGGCCCCCTGGGGCAATTTGACTTGGTATTTTGGGGCAGGTAATACGCTGCAACTTCATCATATACAATCTGGACAGTTGTAGACACTACATCACAGATTTCAAGGATAATCTCCCAGATACAGACTGGGTACATGGCTTCCTGAAGAGACTGAGACCTGCTGTCCTCCAGGATATGCCAATATATTTCGAGGAAGCGGGCTGCTGTCTCTGAAGAGGTGTAGTGGCCTGCTTTAAAAAGGTAGAAGAGAGCCTTAGGGGCGTGCCTCCTGCAAACATCATAAACTATGACGAAAGCAACATCAAGGATGATCATAAGGGAAAGCTCAAGATACTCCGGAGTGGTATAAAACATGTGGAACGTATCATGAATACGATGAAGAGTTCAACATCCATCATGTTTTCCATCACTCTCAGTGGAAAGCACCTTAGTCCATATGTTGTTTACAAGGCTGAACGCTTGCAGCAATCATGGACTGGAGGGCCAACCGACGTTTATAACCGAACTTCTTTTGGCTGGTCCGATTCGAACTGAAGCAGAGGGAGCGGAGAGGGGGGGGGGGTCTCCTGCAGGGACACAACCAAAAGACAACACTGGGCAAGAAGGTATCGAAGGTCGGAGCGATTCGAATGAAAACTTCGAATGTTTCAATGAAGGATACCCCACCGAGTCTAATTCCCCCACATCAGGTGTTGATAAACATTGTTTTTATTTTTTCGGATATACCTTTTCTGTGTTTTTCTGTGTCAAAATACATTCTTACATATGAAGCTAGATCATTTGTTTCATTACCCATAGAGTAAAGCTTTTTAAGTTCCCTAAATGTTGCACTACAAACCTTAGTTCATCGAAAAACAGCCAAAAGTGAGTCGAATTACCCCATTTTACTACTAAATTAAACGTCGAGAACTCGGGCCCAGTCCTGTTGGCGCAAAGCATCTCCAGGTATTCCTTCGCCAAGCCTTGCGCATGGACCAGCCATACAACCTCCATCGACAGGGTTCATTACGAGTTGAATGTGACTTATGATAAAGTCGACCCCATATGACCTTGACCTTTGACCCCTTGACCTTGCTGACCTAATCAGTTTATTGTCCCTTCATGCTGCATCACTGACAAAACTTTAGTCAAAATCCATTCAGGGATTCAAGAGATATGGCCCCCACACCCACATGACCTTGACCTTTGACCCCTTAATCTTCTGATCTAATCAGTTCATCGCCCCTTCATACTGTAACACTGACAAAAGTTTCACTGAAATCATCGAGAGGTTCAGGAGATATCGCACCCACACCTATATGACTTTGACAATTGACCCCTAGACCTTGCTTACCTAATCAGTTCATTGCCCCTTCGTACTGTATCATTGACAAAAATTTGATCGAAATCTGTCAAGGGGTTCAGTAGATACTGCGCCCACAAGGATAAACTAAGTCGACTCCATTTGACCTTGACCTTTGACCCTTTGACCTAGCTGACATAATCAGTTCACTGTCTCCTCATACTGCACCAATGACAAACTCCGTCAATGAGTTCAGGAGATATCGTGCCACAAAAGTGTTACGGACCCCTGCACGCCCGCACGCACCCACACACGCACACTCGGACGAACTGACCAATCACGCAATGTTTCCTCCTCCATAGGTGGATGGAGGCATGAAAATCAAGAAAGAAAAGAAAGCAAGAAGCAAGAGATGGGGTAAAAACAAAAAAGTGCACTATAAAGAAGGAAAAAAAAAAGTCAAGGCCAGAGATGAAGTAAGCAAAATAAACTAAAATAAAGAATAGGAAGCAAGATGCGAGAGATATGGGAAGGAAAATATGCAAAAAAGAAAGAAACGACAGTAGGCGGCAAGAGATTGAGGGAGGAAAATGTCCCAACACCAGCATGATACCCGCCCCCCCCTCGCTGCCTATAACTCTTCCCACCCTCACTTGTGTCTCTTCACCAACTGAGAACCACCTGGACTCTTTCTCTCTTTCTATACCCATCTCAGTTTAACTTGGCCAAAAATTGCCGTATAACAAAAGACTAACAATAGAATATGATGCTAGTCACGAAGAAGTAATAAGGAAGCCATGCTGTGTCGTAACGTTGTCTTATTCTGTCATTGAGCTACAAGAAATGGGTTACAAATGGACGAAAATTCTCTACCAAACTAAGGTGGACGAAATACACTCAAACAACGCCTTCATCCCAACAGTTCCCTGAAAAAGTAGAATCAAACTCCTGCACTTTAGGTGAGTCGTTCTGGGAAGAATAAATGTGCATGGCCACTTCAGTCGTAGAAATGTTCTTTGAGTATTTTAACCCATGCGATTTGAGAGATTAATATTAAAGATGCATTAAACCGCCTGGGAATAGAAAGAATAAAACAGAATTGCCATAAGTGCAGTGATCGAGCAGTGGAGATCGTTTTTAAACCCTTCATTTCAACAGGTATACTAACTGTAGGCAATACGGACAAGAATTACCGAGAATTAAAAAATATCATACAGAAAATAATTAACTCAAATATAACTCTCCATAATGCTGCATATTACCATTTTTCACTCGCTCGTGTGTCTCTTTACTAGCATGGACAGCCTGTACATCCCTCTTAGCTAGGGGGACAAACTTTACTCCCTCTTCAGCTAGGGGAGCCACCTATACATCCTTTTCAAGTGAATGCATCGTCACCGGCTCCGGAGAATCCAGGAGCACTATTTCCCTTCCCCCATCCCTCAAGCAACAGCTTCATCCAGGCCATTCCCTGTGAAGTAAGAGCAAACTCTTGAGCGTGGCATGAGTTCCCAATGGCTGTTTCAATCATAGGAATGTTCGGGGTGTAGAGTACGTTGATCCTTGCCATACTCTGAGCGCTTTATTTAATGCCTGCATTGCCAGGCTCTCATTTATCTTATGGTCAGTCAAGATGTTGGAAGTTCCCAGTTTACTGCCTAATTACGAAGGCATCTTATAATGTATCCTCATTCCGTGACGACTATTATTGGTTTTGGACAGAACCGTCGAACTGAAGCGGTAAAAAAAAAAAATCCTGTTATTTCTCATTACACAGAACCAATCTCATACCTTTTGGGAGTTCCTGATGGTTGTTTCAATGGTAGTGACAGCCTCATGTTCCTATGGCCCTTGCATTCGAACGATTTTCTTGAAGTGGAAAGAAATTGTACGAAAGAGAAAACATGAAAATACTAGGACTTAAATTCAGGGAAGTCATTTGTAGCGGTTACCTAAGTCCCTTGGAATATGGTGCTAGTCACGAAGAAGTGCTATGGATGATATGTAGTGCAGCAGCAATGTCTTCAATCTTCCAAAGTTGAATGAAATGATTTGTAAATGAACAAAAATGTCAGAACTGACATAATGGCACTGAAGGAAAGCGTGAAAAATTGTTTAATTTCCTCCCTACATGGATCCTTTCCAAAGTTAAGTATCATGTCTGGAGATGGATAAAATGTCAGTACTATTATTATGTCATTGTTCTGAAGAACATTAGTTGGATTCTAATACCTATACTTCAGGAGTCTCTCTGCCCCCTGACCGAAGGTAATCATCAGACGATCATAAGAAAGTGCCATCGTACAGAAGGTCTCAGCGTGAGCAACTTTCTGTAACTTTGAACTTAGCCCTTACATCTCCCAAGAGCTGAACATAGTTTGCCTTACGTTAATCGGCTATAATACAGGACCCACAGCTCTATGTGTAAATAAAACCGTCTGACGATAACAGGTGAGTGTAGCCTATACACTGTATATGGCTAGTGAGGGAGTGATCGCCCTCTACCTACACAGATCAAAAGCCCTCGGGAGCAGGGGGGTGGTTGCTTTCTCAGGCAGAGGAACTCCTTGAGAGTGAAGTGGCTGGGAAGCATGCCGGCACGTGACTGGCTACAGCATAGCTGGGTCTTTCGGGTGTGGGCAATCAGGCAAGTTAGTTGCCTACTGCGACTGCAACACAATGGCGAGGTGTTCAGGAAGTTAGCCAAAGAAACCTTGATGGACTCTGAAAGAACAATAATGGCCCCCAGTCCCGTGCAGCCCTTAAATGGGCAGGGGGTGCTAAGAATCTCACGGTTGCCTCAGTTACAATCTAATTCCTTTGTCAATGCAAAAAATACAATTAAAATTGGTAACTGGAATGTGAGAACGCTAAATCATGACGGTAAAATCGATGAGTTAGTGAAGGTTTTTCAAAATTACGGACTTGATATTTGTGCTCTGACAGAAACTAGATTAACTGGAGTCGATAAGTTGGATTTGGAGGATGGTATACGTTTATTGATATCTGGCCGACAGGACGGAATGCATTATCAGGGAGTAGGATTGTTGCTGGGTTGTAAAGCAAATAAGGCTTTATGTGAGTGGGATCCTATAGATGAGCGATTGCTATACGCACGGTTTAAATCAAATCATGGCAACATCAGTCTGTTTGTGTGTTATGCACCTACTAATGATGCACTCGATGAAAGGAAAGACACATTTTATGAAAAGTTGCAAGAAGGAGTAGGAAGGGTACCTAGACATGATGTTTTGATCTGCGTTGGAGACTTTAATGCAGTAATGGGCTGTTCAAATGAGGGATTTGAGGCATGTATGGGTAAGATGGGAGTTGGTAGTAGGATGAGTGAAAACGGAGTGAGGTTTGGAAGCTTCTGTCTAGCAAATGACTTAGTCATCGGGGGCACACTCTTTCAGCATTGCAATATACACAAGACAACTTGGGTGTCGCCGTGTGGAAAATATAAAAATCAGATTGATCACATCGCTATCAGTAGGAGGCATAGAAGTTCTCTGCTAGATGTTCATGTTAAACGGGGAGCGGATATTGGTAGTGACCATCAACTCAGCATTGCAAAAATAAGGTTTTAACTTAAAAATCAGAAGAAGGAAAAATCTGGTGTTGGTAGATACGATATTGTTAAGCTTAGAAGAGAAGGAGAAGAAAAGGAGGAATTCAGATTAGAATGCAGAAATAGGTTTTTGGTGTTGGAAACGTTGGAAGAGGGGGAGAGAAGTGTAGATGAGATGTGGGAGGATGTGAACAAAGTTTTGCATGAGACTGCTGAATGTACGATTGGAAGGAGACATAGATTCAGAAGAAAGAAATGGATATCAGAGGAAACGTGGGATATGATAAAAAAGAGAGGTGAGGCTAAATTGAGGAGTGAGATGCAATGCGTTGATGAACGAGAGATTGAATTAGCAAGAGCTGCGTACTGGAGTTTGAATTCAGAAGTAAGAAGGTTAGCTAGGAGAGATAAAAGAAGATGTGTGGATGAAAAGGTTGCAGAGACTGAAATCCTAATAAACAAAAATGATGGACAGAGTCAAAGAATAGCATATGAATCGATTAGAGAACTGAGTGGTAATGCAGGTAAACGCAAGGAAATACCAATTAGAGACAGGGAAGGAAATTTATTGACCAAAGATGGAGATATTAAAAATAGATGGAAAGAGCATTTTGAGACAGTTCTTAATAGACCAATACCACCAGAAGAGGATATACCGTCTGCTCAGGAAGATTTAAATATAGAAACAGGAGAGTTGAGGCTTGCAGAAGTGGAGAAAGCAGTAAAACAGTTAAAGAATAATAAGGCACCAGGGGAGGAGGGTTTATTTCCGGAAATGTTTAAAGTGGAGGGGGATAGATTAATAATGATCTTGACCAAGCTATTCAATAAGATATGGGTGACGGGGTTACTACCATCAGTTTGGAAGAATGGTGTAATTGTTAAAGTTCCGAAGAAAGGAGACCTGAGTGAATGTGGTAATTGGAGGGGAATCTCTTTGTCACCGATAGCTTTGAAAGTTTTCAGTAGAGTGTTGTTAAATAGGTTGGAGCCGGTGGTTGAGGGTATTCTGAGGGATGAACAGGCTGGTTTTAGAAAGGGACGTGGTTGCAATGATCAGATCTTTATAGTTAGGCATTTGATGCAGCAAGTTAATGAAATGAGAGTACCGTTAAGTCTTTGTTTTGTTGATTTTGAAAAGGCTTTTGATAGTGTTTCGAGAGAGTCTATGGGGAAGATCATGAGACATTATGGAATACCAGAGGGAGTTTGTGAGGGTCATTATGAACATGCATGAGGACACATTTTGTAAAGTGATGGTTGATGGTTGTCTGAGTGATTCGTTTGAAGTCAAGTCCGGAGTAATTCAAGGTGGTGTTCTATCGCCTTTACTATTTATATTGGTCATTGATTACATTATGAAACGTGTTGGAACAGAAACCGGTGCAGGTATACTTTGGGGAGAGAACAGGAAACTTTTGGATTTAGATTATGCAGATGATATAGTTTTGATTTGTGATGGGCCAGAAGAGATGCAGAGAGTGTTGGACTGTTTGGTGAGTGAAGGTCGCAAGGTGGGTTTGGTTATTAATTGTGGAAAAACTGAAATAATCAATATGAATATGGAAAATGCGCAGGAATGTGTAATTGGAGGTATGGTTGTAAAGCAAGTTGATAGGTTTAAATATTTAGGTACTTATTTAGCCAAGGATGGTTCTTTGAACTTTGAATTCGAGGAAAGGTTAAAGAAGGCTAATCAGGCAATGGGAATGCTTAAAAATATTTGGAATAATAATAATTTCTCTGTGCATACAAAAATCAAACTTTATAAGGTAATGGTTAGGAGTATCTTAATTTATGGACACGAGTTTTGGTACAGCACAGTGACTATGGAAAATAAATTCTTGGTGTTTGAAATTAAAGCACTTAGAAGAATATTAGGAGCTAAGTGGTGGGAAAGGATACCAAATAGTAGAATTAGAGAAATAACGGGAGTGCAGCCGATCGATGAATATGTTAGATTCTCACGATGGAAGTGGCTAGGACATGTGTATAGGAGACAGGGAATAGTACGAGGTACACCAGGGTGGATGGCACCTGGTAGGAGAGGTAGAGGAAGGCCAAAAGAGACGTGGGTGAGGACAATGAGACGGGAAGCTGGAGATGAGTGTTGGGGAGATCTTGAGGAGTTAGCACAAGATAGGATGTGGTGGTGTGAGTTCATCGAGGCCCTATGCATCCCCGAGGGTGCCACAGGAAATGATTGATTGATTGATTGACGATAACAGGAAAATAAATACATAATCCGTACTTCCCGGTCAAGTGACAATTGGTCTTCTTTTCATCGCCTCTTTCTTCAAGGAAGAGATCTCGTTCCCACCCTTTAACGAGGCCTGGACGGAAGACATAGTATAGGTGGGGTGGAATCAAAATGGCAGTTTCCCTGTCTTACGCCACTGACTCACCTCAATACATACCCACCTCTAATGTTCTGTGCACTAGAATGTTCATTTTGTCTTTGGCTGTTGTTGCATTGTATTTATATGTCGTTGGCCTTTCAGTTCCCTGATGTATTTGTAATTCCTGTTAAATAAAAGAGTAATGCTTTCCCAAGTAAGGAAAAGGAATGTGGATAATTTCAAAGATAGATAATTAGCTAACGAAACATCAATCCTGGTGGAATTGATAAATAGATAGGTAGGTACATAAATATATAGACAGATAAACAGATAGATGGATGGGTACATCGATAAATGTGATAGACAGCAACACACCAATTTCCTAATAGGGAAGGGAAGGAGGTAGGGAGAAACTTCGAGGAGGATGACATAGAAAGTGACCAAGAATAGCTCATGGACTCAGCAACTAAATTACCCTGACAGTGTGGAGGTACAGACCACTGGAATTAACCCTTATTGTTAAAGTGGTATCCCAGACCTGCGTGTTGTCAAAGCGAAAGTGGCTGGTGGAAGTGAAGGTTTTATCCCCTGCCTGGAGGGAGACAGGGGCCAGATTGCAATTCCCAGCTTCTGTCTGCATTCCAGTGTGAGCAGACTTGTGATGTAACAGAAGCAGGATGGAAAACATTTATTTCTACACCAACATTTATTCAGTACATGCCATCCTTATTATTTTTTACCCTGCTGGAACTATAAGAACAACAGCCATTTCTCTACTTTATATATATATATATATATATATATATATATATATATATATATATATATATATATATATATATATATATATATATATATATATATATATATATATAAAAGTCTTGAACCTTTTTACTGCGTATGATTTATCAGGGTATCAGTAATTCCTATACATCTTTTTGTCTTTCTGAAATGAACATCATTGTGTATCGTCTGTGATGCGATATAAGCAGTCAGGACAACAGTTATTTATATACTTTTATTCCATGCTTTTCTTAAACTTTTTGTCAGTGCTGGATTGTTAATATCTTAGCAAAATCCATCTGCCGTAACTGTGTGCAGACCAATCATGCCATGAGTTAGAAGGCTAAATATCATTTTACTTATTGTGTGCACTATTCTTTAATACTATTGTTTGAGTGATGTTTTTCCGAGATTAATAAAACTGTCGGTTACCTCGCATGAAATGCAAAGTTTATAATTTTCTGCCCATTTTCGGTTTTCCCTCTGTGATGGGTGACGCGCCAGAACCAGGAAAACCAACAATCATTTTCCTGAATTGGGTGTAAATTATGTGTCTGGTAAAACGGAAAAAAATTTATATTAGAAAAATGAAACGTCGTGAAATCCGGGCCAGAGCTGTCGACACAACGATTCGTTCGGTATTCCTCCGTCAAGCCTTGTGCACAGGCTCACCATACATCTTCCATGATAGGGTTCATTATGGACTGAAATGAGACTAAAAATAAACTAAGTCGACCCCATATGGCCTTGACCTTGGATCCCTTGATATTGCTGACCTAATCAGTTCATGGTCCTTTCATGCTGTATCACAGACATATACCGTGGAGAGGTTCAGGAGATACGCGCTCACACCCATATGACCTTGACCTTTGACCCCTTGACCTTGTTGACCTCATCAGTTCATCGTCCCTTCACACTGTATCAGTGACAAAAGTTTTGTTGAAATCCATCAAGTTCAGAAGATATCGTGCCCACACCCATATTACCTTGACCTTTGACCACTTGACCTTGCTGCCCTAATCAGTTTATTGACCCTTCATACTGTATCACTGACAAATGATTGCTCAAAATCCGTGGAGGGGTTCAGGAGATATCGCGCCCACAAGGATAAACTAAGTCAACCTCATAATTATGACCTTGACATTTGACTCCTTGACCTCGGTGACCTAATCAGTTCATCATCTTCTCATGCTGCATCAGTGACAAAAGTTTGGTGTAAATCCGTCCATGAGTTCAGGAGGTATAGCGCCCACAACAGTGTTACGGACGCACGGACCCTCGCACGCACGAATTCGCGCACGGACGGACAGACCAGTCACTTAATGCTTCCTCCACCATATGCGGGCGCAGGCATAATGAAAGTGGAGAGTTTAAAATATATGTCCATTTCTTTCCCAGTAATTTATTCTTAATTAGACCTGTGTCCGAAGAATATATATATCTATCTATCTATCTATTGCCAGATGCCTCAATCCCGTTTGGGGTGGCCACAAACAAATCGCCTCCAAGTCGCTCTGTCCCCCGCCATTTCACTGCCCTGCTCCCAACGCACACACCCCTCTCTCATATACCTCTCCACCCCATCCCTCCATCTCATCCTCGGCCTCCCCCTCCCTCTTCCCCCCTCCACCTCACTCACATACACTCTCTTCGTCAGTCTTTCACCCTCCATCCTCTCCACATGGCCAAACCACCTCAGTGTGTTCCTCATAACGTTTCCTATCACATCCACATCAACACCACAACGCTCCTTTATATCCTCATTCGTCAGCCTGTCTCTCCATGTGACTCCACAGGCTTCTCTTAAATAACTCATTTCCACTGCTCTCACTCTTGACTTGTGTCCTTCCAACAACGTCCAAGCTTTACTTCCATACGTTAGAGTTGGTATCACAATACTGTCATGTAGTAACTTTTTCACTTCCATGCTCACTTCCCTGTTTCATATCACTGCTTTCAAAGAACCAGCAACCTTTCTTCCCTGCTGTACCCTTTCAAGCACTTCACCCTCCAAACCTCCATCCTTACTCATCACACTACCCAAGTACTTAAACGTACTCACATTTTCCAGTTCCTCACCATCCAACCTCGCTGTACATTCACTGACTTCACCTCTCTCAAACACCATCACTTTACTCTTCCCTACATTCACCTTTAGATTCCGTTTCTTACACACTCTCTCAAACTCATCCACCAAGCCTTGCAGCTCCCCTTCGTCTTCACTCAACAACACAGTATCATCTGCAAACAACAGTACAGGGAGTTTCCAAACACTATCCTGTCTCACCAGGGCCACTCCAACATCCACTGCCCTACCTTGTACCTCTTTTATTACCCCATCCATGTACAGATTGAACAACCATGGAGACATGACACATCCCTGTTTCAAACCAACTTTCAAAGAGAAAAATTCACTTAGCTCACCATCCACACGCACTGCAGCCTTAGCACCATCGTACATACTCTTCACAGCATTCAACAACTTCCCATCTACTCCTTATATTCTTAACACTTTCCACAATCCTTGTCTATCCACCCTGTCATATGCTTTCTCCAAATCCATGAAAGCCGCATACAACTTCTTTCCCTTCTCTAGAAACTTTTCCACTAAAGATCTAAGAATGAATATCTGATCTACAGTACACAACCTCTTCCCTTCCTAAAGCCTCCCTGTTCTTCTCCAACTAATTTCTCTGTTCTTTCTCTAACTCTGTCAATAAGTATCCTACCATACACTTTTCCTATTATACTAAGAAGACAAATGCCCCTATGATTACCACACACTTCTTTTTCCCCTTTTCCTTTGTACAAGGGAATAATTATACCTGACTTCCACTCCTCCGGGACTCTACCTTCCTCCCAGGCCAATCTGCACATCTTCCACATCCATTCTACTACTATCTCTCCCCCATGCTTCAGCATTTCACCACACACTCCATCAATTCCTGGGGCTTTCCCCGATTTAACTTTCTTCATTGCTTCCACAACTTCTATCCTACTGATTTCTTCCTGTCTTCTCACCTCCCTCCTTCTCCCAGCCATTCCCCAGCCACTTATACTCGCATTACTTCCATCCTCTACTTTCAACAAATCCTTAAAGTGTTCTCTCCATCTGCTCACTTTTTCTCCCTTCTCCACTAGTAATCTACCATTTTTATCTTTCACTCCCCTACTAACTTCACTTCCACCCTGTCTTACTCTTTTCACCTCTTTCCAGAACATTTTCTTACAGTCCCTCCACTTTACACTCAGATTCCTTCCAAATTCCTCATCCACACTCTTCTTACTCTCTCTTACTAATCTTTTCACCTCTCTTTCTTTCTACATATAACTCTCTCTTCCGCCTCTCAACTTCTTCCACGCCCCCATTTCTCATCCATTCACTGTATGCTTTCTTCTTTTGTGCCACAGCCTGTTTCACCTCTTCAGTCCACCACGCTGTTCTTTGCACCCCCCTCCGTCTTCTCTTCATTCCACACACCACATCACATGCTGCACATATTTCTTCTGTAAATATCCTACACACACCTTCCACGTCTCCCATCTGCTCCAACTCATATTTGCCCAATCGTTCCTCCAATTCTCTCTTATTCTCTGCCTTTTTCTCATCCTCTTGTAACCTTTCCACTCTCTTTGCAACTACTCCTTCCTCTCGTCTTTCCCTTCTCCTCCATCTTACTTCAATTCTAATTCTGGCCACCACCAAGGAGTGGTCAGAAAGTCCACTCCCCCAGCCTCTATAAACTCATGCATCCATTACACATCTTCGCATCCTTTCATCCACACACACAATCAATCAATCATTGCCTTCCTTTCATTCAGTTCACCACCCACCCTTCTCATCACTCGCCATGCATACCTGTGGATCATTTTATGCCTGAAGAGGGTATTGGCTATCACCAACTCCCTCCCAGCACAAATGTCCACTAACGCACTCCCATTCTCATCTATGTCAGCAGGCACACCCCACTCACCAACTATTCCATCCACCTTCACATTCCCAACTTTACCATTCATATCACCAATCAAAAACACTCTATCATTCCTTCCAAACTTATCCATGCACACTTCTACATTTGTCCAGAACTCTTCTCTCACTCTTCTAGCACGATCATGCGTTGGCGCATACACACACACAATCGCCCACATTTGTATTCCAACTTTCAACTTTACCCACACAATCCTTGACCCAACTGATCTATACTGTCTTATGCTCCTCTTCCATCTTTTACTCACAACTATACATACTCTTTCCTTTGCCCTCTCATTCTCACCTACTCCTGCACATATACCCCATCCATACTCCCATTCTCTCACATTTTCTCCTCTCCATTTTGTTTCAGTTATTCCACATACATCCACTTTCGCACCCTCAAGCACCTGGACAATCTCTCTCTGTTTCACCTCATCATTCGCTCCCCTTACATTCCAGGTTCCAATAACCAGGGTCCTTGGTCGTCATCGTTTGGTCAGTCCTTGTCCGAGGCTTATTGTTTGTTTTTTTAGTTAGTTGTTTTCCGGGGAGGGGCACTAACCCTCCGCCAACCCTTTTTAGTCGCCTTTTACGACAAGCAGGGATACTGGGGGAGTATTCTTGAAAAAAAAAAAAACTACCCCCAGGGGTAATGAAAACCCCCTACCCCCCTACGGCATTTATTTGCCGTTTCACTGTTGTCTATACTGTTTGTTTGCATTTTGAAACACCTTTTTTGCTCTGTGGGTTGATACAAACAAACATTAAGGATTCTAGGATGATGTTCTGAGACAGAATAATTGGAACCTAGCGCCTTAACAACGAACACGTTGAATGTTTCTTCACGAGAGAGAGAGAGAGAGGAGAGTGTGTGTGTGTGTGTGTGTGTGTGTGTGTGTGTGTGTGTGTGTGTGTGTGTGTGTGTGTGTGTATTTTCGCTGCTTATACCAAAAGATCTCAGTCAGCCCAGAAAGCTCACTCTCAGACTCAAGGAGTTAATGTAGGATACATATCACCCCTTCAGAGTGAAAAGTATTATGTGCTGAATGAAATCTTATGGATGTATCGAAAGTGGAGTAAAACGTCCTCATAATGCTGAAAAGCTTGATGCCTGCATCCCGGAATCATAATACTGTATATATTATTTTATTCCTGCTACTACAATCTTTCGTTCTTTTCTTTTCTTTTCTTTTTTTATGTCAGCGAGCAAAGCCTCCTTCCATCGAAGGGATAATAGTCTATGTCTAACCCTCTAGTTCGGAAAGTCTCTTCTGAGCTATATCCATTTGACTGGAAGTAAAAACACTAAAATGTAAAGAAATGTTTGTCTACATGAAGAAGTAATTAATTCCATGAACACCTTCAGGGGTTCTTGTTTAAGAATAAGTGACTACAGAGTTGATGCATGAAATACGAAGAGACATTTAATAATTTTGTCGCTCTTAGCACACTTTGTATTTTAATTCACACTACGGCTAGACAGTAATATTCAGTTTAAGTGGGACATCTCTTATCACAGGGGTTCAAAGCAATACATTATATCTTTGGTGTATATTATCCACACTGTCCCATGACAGTGCATTATTATCACCAATACCACCAAACGGAATGTATAGTTCTCCTGAGAATGATAAACATTTCATTTCCATGAATATCTACTATTTCCTCGGGAACGCTGTGTGTGTGTGTGTGTGTGTGTGTGTGTGTGTGTGTGTGTGTGTGTGTGTGTGTGTGTGTGTGTGTGTGTGTGTGTGTGTGTGTGTGTGTGTTAATAATGAGCACAGTTTATCTGATGTTAAACCCTTGTACAGTACAAAGAACTTTGGTCTTCAGTTAATACTACCTTGATGAGTGATGAAGTATGTTATTAGCAATAATGATGAACAGCCCCCTCACTACCCCCCACACACACACTTGGCGGTGGCCGAATCAGTAGAGAGTTGGCCTGCAGTCCTAGTGGACTCTGGTTCTAATCGCCGCTGGGGCATGGAACAGTTTAAGGATTTGAATTTCATTAAAGCTAAAGTTACTGACCTACTTGATGACTCACCGACATGAAAAAATAGCCCCGCTAATAGCAATACACCAGTCCTGTATGAGACAGCCCTAGCATGTATTCAGTATGGAAGTAGGAGGACTACTAGGCCTTGATAACGTGCTGTGAAAGCCATGCCCAGAGTCGGACACATTAAAAGAAATAGAGATCCATATATATATATATATATATATATATATATATATATATATATATATATATATATATATATATATATATTGTTACGGAACAGAGAAAACTGTCCCGCAAAGTTCCAGGTTCAAAACAAAAGAGTTAGGTAAAATGCTCAAACTAACAACTAAACATTCAGGACTCATAAGGTTAATGTAATGGCAAAAAAACAGGTTAAATATATGGTTAACTACAATAGCCTCTATTAACATGAAATTAGCTAGAGTAAATTTATCTAAGTCAGCCCTGATAAAATGAGAAAACCGGATAATGCTCAGTGAATGAAAGATATATTATTACAGATACAAAATATTATTGATAATGGCTAACACCCAAAACACATGAATCACAAAAACCTCACTAGGCCTAAGAATTAACACATCATGCTACACAGTACAAGAAAAAATGCAATAACACTTATACTCAAATTACACAGCTGCTAGGTGGTTGGAGACTTCCTGAGCACTCACAATAATAACAACTGTACAGGGGAGGACAGAGATGTGAACAAAATGAGGAGTAGATCTAAGTGGCAATTAATGCAGAGACTGAGCTCATCATATAGGGGCCGGCAAAGCTTGATACAACTTGTAAGAAGGATGCGCAAATGAAGCCATAGGGGACAAAGAGTTGACAATCCTGCTCTGAACAACAGAAAGAACGACTTACTCTATTATAAGGGTAGAAGGGGGGAGTGAGGTAGAACACGCTCGTGATCAAACATGCAGCATACTGTACGTTAGAATTACACAAAAGAATGATGAAATCATAGGCTATGTAACACCTCCCCACAAAGAAAAGAGAAATTTACAAAGGAAATTTCTTATTACTGTAAAACAATCTGTCTAAAGTCTAGATAAGCAACCTGCAATAACATTTTCTTTCCCCTTGGCATGTTGGATGTCTAATGAATACTCCTGAAGAAGTAGACTATATCTTGTCAATCTCTGATTTTTATCTTTAAACTTACTAAGGAATTTCAGTGGGTTATGATCAGTATAAATGACTATGGGGTCAAAACCAGAACACAAATAAAATGAAAAATGCTGTAAACCCAAAATCAAGGCCAAAAGCTCTTTCTCAATAGTTGAGTAGTTCTTTTGAGGTGGCGTGAGCTTCTTACTGTAATAAGATACAGGGTGTTCAATACCCTGATCATCCTCTTGCAGCAAAACAGCCCCAGCTCCTGTATCATTTGCGTCAACTGCCATCTTAAAAGGCTTAGTAAAATTTGGAGTAGCGAGCACTGGCTGACTTAATAGGATAGCTTTAAGTTTGCTGAAAGAGGATTCAAAGTTATCGGTCCAGACAAATTTAACTCCCTTTTTCAGTAGGTCTGTAAGTGGTGATACAAGAATTGAAAAGTTAGGAACAAATCTCCTGTAATAACCTACCATTCCCAAAAATCTTTGTAGCTCTTTCCTACTTTTAGGTCTGGGAAGATCACTTATAACCTGAGCCTTAGCTCCTGGTGGTGCAACATGTCCATCACCAATTACGTACCCAAGGTACTGAACTTTAGCTTGACCAAACTCACACTTTGATAAATTAGCTACAAGATTAGCCTGAACCAAACGCTCAAGAAATTTACTGACATGGCATAGGTGATCTTTCCAGTTGTCACTGAAGATTAATACATCATCAATATAAACAACACTTCCTGCCAAACCCTCTGTTACAACATTCATGAGCTTCTGAAATGTGGCTGGTGCATTCTTCATACCATATGGCATTACAGAACATGCAAAAGTCTTTCCTAGTGTTACAAAACATGAGATTCCCTAGCACGTTCATTCATAGGTACTTGCCAGTATCCCTTTAACAAATCAAACTTACTTATGTACCTAGCCTTTCCGATCTTGTCTATGCAATCTTCCACACGAGGGAGAGGGTAAGTGTCTGTTTTGGTTATCTGATTAACACGTCTGTAGTCGATGCAAAGCCGCTGTGACCCACCTGGCTTAGGGACTAGAGTGACAGGAGAACTCCACTCGCTCTGACAGGGCTCAATCATCTTGTGGTCCAACAGGTAGCCAAGCTCCTTCTGGATGAGAGGAACTTTCACTGGGTTCACACGGTAAGGAGGCAGTTTAATTGGCTTTGCGTCTCCAACATCGACATCATGCATCAACACAGTGGTTCTTCCTGGAGTGGCACGGAACACTTGCGGGTACTCCTGCAGTAATGCCGAAAACTCCTGCCTTTCCTCGGGAGCTAGATGAGAAAGCTTAGTCTGGAGATCATTCATGATATCAGGATTCTCCCCCAAACTATCACTCAGGCTCATGCTGCATGGGAGAACTTCACTTGCAGACTCGGGTGGAACAGCTACAGTGCAGACTGGGTTATTTTCGTCCCGCCTGTGATATAAAATTAGCATGTTGATGTGACAAAGTTGCTTGTTTTTTCTACGATCTGGTGTGGCGATGACGTAGTTGACATCACTGAGTTTCTTCTCCACGAAATAAGGACCACTAAACTTGGCTTGAAGAGGTTGCCCATGCACCGGTAGCAGAATCAAAACCTGATCTCCTGGCTGAAAGTGGCGTAATCTGGACTTCTTATCATACCAAGTCTTCATCTTCTGAGCAGCTCCTAAATTCTCTCTCGCCAGATGTAAAGCAGTGGACAGCCGTTCTTTGAACTTCATCACATACTCCAGCAGGTTGACGTCATCTTCCTCCGACAGCCAGCATTCCTTGAGTAGCTTAAGGGGTCCTCTTACTTCATGACCAAACAGTAGTTCAAAGGGTGATAAGCCCAGTGATTCATTTGAAGATTCTCTTGCGGCAAATACAACGAATGGAAGACCTTTATCCCAGTCTTTCTGATGTTCCAAACAGTATTTCTTGAGCATCGATTTGAGTGTTTGATGATATCTCTCCAACGCTCCTTGGATCTGGGGATGGTAAGCTGAAGATGTGATCTGGGAGATGCCCAACTCTTTCAGAGACTGCTTGAAAACATTTGACATGAAATTACTTCCCCGGTCTGACTGTACCTCCTTGGGCAGACCAAACATTGTGAAGAACCCTAGCATTTCCTTAACCACGTTCTTTGCTGAGATATTTCTAAGTGGAATGGCTTCAGGATAACGAGTAGCCATATCAATCAGGGTCAACACATAAGAAAATCCGGAAGAAGTCTTAGGAAGAGGTTCCACAATATCCACCAACACATGGGTGAATGGCGCCTCAAAAGGAGGAATGGGAACTAGAGGTGCAACCTTTTCGGTCTGCTTACACTTCCCCACAACTTGACAGGTGTGACAAGACTTACAATACCAGGAAACATCCCTGAAGATACCTGGCCAGTAGAAGTGTTTCAAAATGCATGCCACAGTCTTCCTCACTCCAAGGTGTCCTGCCAAACTGGAATCATGAGCCACTCTAATGATATCCTGCCTACAAACATGAGGGATGACAACTTGATGTACAACCTCCCATTCACAGTCGGCTGATGCTGTTGGGGGTCTCCACTTCCTCATAAGTACTCCTGACTTTATATAATAACAAGTAGAAGCACCAGCTGACTCTTCCTCACTGCAAGCAGAGTTAGCTAGACCTTTCAACTCAGGGTCAGCAACCTGCAACTCAACCAACTCTTGACGAGACAAATTTTCAACACTACGGGGTACTGCCTCATCTGGTGAGTGGTCCAAATTAGCAAGAAAAGTGTCAGCTAGGATAGCATCATCATCATCATTATCCTCTAAGTCACCAGTAACTTTAGACTTAGCCCGAGTGACAGCACATGCAGGGAACACATCAGGGACATCACAATCTTGGGCCGCAGCCACTGGCTCACTAGACAACTGAGGAGCTGGACACACTTGACTTCCACATATATCATTTCCAAGTAAGAAAGTTACACCTGACATTGGGGGTGTCTCAACCAACCCAACCATAACGGAACCATTAACAAAACCAGACTCTAAATTCACTCTGCACAGAGGGACAGGGAAGTAATCATTCTCTACACCTTGTAAGATTACAGTTTCATCAGAGGAATTAACATTAGAGCCTTGAACACTGGTCAGCATAAGGGATTGGCAAGCACCTGTATCACGATATATTTTAACTGATTTCCTGTCATTACTGTCCAGAGGACTGACAAAACCATCAGACAGGAAATTAGCACATGAACTCTTGAGAGTGTCACCCACGTTACTGCTCAAAAGAGGAGCTTCATCATGAGAATTTAATTTACCCCTCAAAGCAGGTTCAGTTAACTCAGTTAAAGAATTCTGGGAACTCTCAAGGGTGGACACTAGACCAATTGACTGAATATTTAAAGACTCCTTTTTGTTCACATCACGCTGTCTCCTGAAACATTTCTCCGTAGTATGACCAAGCTTACTACAATAAATACATTTACTTTTCTGAAACCTAGAGGTGAAGCTGGTATTTACTTCCTGAGAAACATCATCTTTATTCTCTTTCCTGTTACCTGTACTCTGAGTAGAGGCAACGTACTTACTCTCAGCTTTCCTTTTTTCTTTAGAATATCTCTTGTGAGTGAGAACATATTCATCAGCTATAACTGCAGTATCAGACATTATCTATTCTTCTCTCATCAAGATATAGGCTTACATCATTATTAATACACCTTTTGAAGTCCTCCAGCAAAATCATCTGCTTAAATTTATCAAAATCAGAATCCACATTCTTAGAATTTAACCACTGCTCTAACAGATCTTCTTTGATTTTTGCATATTCAACATGGGATTGCTTATCTTGCTTATAAGTTGTCCTAAATTTTACTCTATAGGCTTCAGGAACAAGCTCATAGGCCTTAAGAATCAAGCTCTTAACTACATCATAATTATCAGATTGATCCTGAGGCAAAGATGCATAAGTTACTTGAGCTTTACCAGTGAGAACAGTTTGAAGGAGTACTGGCCAATACTCCTTGGGCCAATTAAAACCTGTAGCTACCCTCTCAAACAACTGAAAATACTTTGTTAAATCAGATTCATTAAAGGGAGGGACAAGTTTAACATTATTAGCCACATCAAAATCATCAGAGCTAGATGATCCAGTTCCACCTTGTTTCATGCGATACTCATGGTCTGCCTGAATCCTAGCAAGTTCAATTTGTGCCTGAGCCTGTACCTGTGCCTCCTGGATACGAGCCTGAGATTCAGCCTCCTTAGCATTTGCCTGAAATTCAGCCTCCTTAACACAAGCCTCCTGCAGAGCTAGCTGTAACTTAGCTATTTCAATCTGCGTTTGCTCATTTGGAGGAGTTACATTAAACAAGCTTTTATTAATCATGCCAACAATTCGATCTTTAGAATGATGAGAGTGAACTGCAATTCCCAATTGTTGAGCAACAAGCTTAAGTTCATTCTTTGTTCTGTTTTCTACATCACACACTGTTTGCACATTTGACAAAAAATCTTTGGCTTCATCAAGTGTAGTAATAGTAGACATCATGAATAAATCACAGTCACAAAATATCAAGCAATATCCTTATGATAATATCATGAATATCCTGATAAGAGGTCGCCAAATTTATGTTACGGAGCAGAGAAAACTGTCCCGCAAAGTTCCAGGTTCAAAACAAAAGAGTTAGGTAAAATTACAAGTTAAAGTTTAATGCTCAAACTAACAACTAAATATTCAGGACTCATAAGGATAATGTAATGGCAAAAAAACAGGTTAAATATATGGTTAACTGCAATAGCCTCTATTAACACGAAATTAGCAAGAGTAAATTTATCTAAATCAGCCCTGATAAAATGAGAAAACCGGCTAATGCTCAGTGAATGCAAGCTATATTATTACAGATACAAGATATTATTAATAATGGCTGACACCCAAAACACATGAATCACAAAAACCTCACTAGGCCTAAGAATTAACATCTTAAGGTACACAGTACAAGAAAAAAATGCAATAACAGTTATACTCAAATTACACAGCTGCTAGATGATTGGAGACTTCCTAAGCACTCACAGTAATAACAACTGTACAGGGGAGGACAGAGATGTGAACAAAATGAGGAGTAGATCTAAGTGTCAATTAATGCAGAGGCTGAGCTCATTATATAGGGGCCGGCAGAGCTTGATACAACATGTAAGAAGGACGCGCAAATGAAGCCACAGGGGACAAAGAGTTGACAATCCTGCTTTGAACAACAGAAAGAACGACTTACTCTACTATAAGGGTAGAAGGGGGGAGTGAGGTAGAACACGCTCGTGATCAAACATGCAGCATACTGTACGTTAGAATTACACAAAGGATGATGAAATCATAGGCTATGTAACAATATATATATATATATATATATATATATATATATATATATATGCGTTCTTGTGTGTGTGTGTGTGTGTGTGTGTGTGTGTGTGTGTGTGTGTGTGTGTGTGTGTGTGTGTGTGTGAAAAACTTTTTTTCGGGCTCTCTCTGTTCATGTATTTTTTTCTCTGATGTGTGTGAGAAGAATGTATTACACGTGTATGTGTGTGTGTGTGTGTGTGTGTGTGTGTGTGTGTGTGTGTGTGTGTGTGTGTGTGTGTGTGTGTTGGAAGAACTGTTTTTGGACTCACTCCGTGCATGTATTTTTTTCCTTGATGTGTGTAAAAGGAATGTTTTTTTGTTATGCTTGTGTGTGTGTGTGTGTGTGTGTGTGTGTGTGTGTGTGTTTTTGTTGTGTTTGGAAAGCAAGTTATATATATATATATATATATATATATATATATATATATATATATATATATATATATATATATATATATATATATATATATATATGCACACAAGCTTGACAAAAAAATATTCGTTTCACACACATCAAGGAAAAAAATACATGCACGGAGAGATTCCAAAAACAGTTCTTCCAACACACACACACCACACACACACACACACACACACACACACACACACACACACACACACACACGTGTAATACATTCTTCTCACACACATCAGAGAAACTACATGCACTGAGAGAGCCCGAAAAAAGTTTTTCACACACACACACACAAGAACGCATAAGCACAAGGGCACACATGTAAGAACACATACAAACACACGTGCACACACGTACATTCACAGTCACATGCACATGCAGAATGACAGTTTACAATACAACGGCAGGTCGATTAAACACCTCTTCGAGCGAGGCCTCGGTGCCACCTCGCCACAGTGAGTGTAAAGGCGTGAGAGCACCGCAGTAGGTGATGTTTCCTTTCAGATTCCCACACCCTGACCCACTGCCGTGGGGGTGACTGTGAATTTCAGTTAATGCGGCCACTATGGTTAAAAATATATGCAGACTGATAGTTTGCAATATACCATCAGGTCAATCAAACACCTCTGAGAAAAAGGCCTTGGTGCTACCTCGCCGGTGCTGGTCTGAAAATTGTGAGAACATCACATTTGCTGAAGTGTACATTCGGACTCCCACATCCCGACATTTTGCAGTGGGGGAGATAGTGAATATAAGTTAGGTCATCCTACATAGATATTTATCAACTCTCGTGGGCTATTAACTTAAATTCACTGTCGTCCCCCCCCACAGCAATGGATCAGGGTGTGGGAATCCAAAAGAAAACATCACTTTATGTTGTACTATCACACCTTTTAGACCCACAGCAGCGAGGTGGCTCTGGGGCCTCGTTCTTTGAGGTTTTTAATCGACCTAGGTGTATATTGCATAAATACACTTTAAGTAAATATTAGTATAAGGACGCATGTAAACACACACACACACACACACACACACACACACACACACACACACACACACACACACACACACACACACACACACACACACACACACACACACACACACACACACACACACATATATATATATACACACATACTCGCACAAACAAAAACATTATTACGCAGAAAACCATATCCGCACACATATGCTGATGATCACTGTAAACCTGGGAAAATCTGCCAAAAAGTACTGTATTTATTCCTTTTTTTCCTGTCTTTCCTTTCGCAGCAGCAGTTGCCAAATATCTGTGGCCGTTCCTGAAGATACCGATTTTCGTTATACCATCTCTTGCTCTTCCCATCGTGTTCACATAACCCCCGGCCAAGGCGTTCCCTCTTCCCTGTCGTTCTCTCTCTCTACTATCCATCTTCTTCCTGATAACAGTCTCAAGCATTCCTAATTGTTTCAAAGCTTCTTACTTTTACCTCACGTCCCCTTGTAATTTAATGTTTTTACACAGCTAGTTTCTTTCGTCCCTTCCGTTCTTTTCGTTACTACTATGCACCTCTTTTACTTTAAAATATCCATTTTTACTTTTTTATTTTCTCGTACTTCGCTCTGATTAAATATTTCTTTATTTCCTTTATTCCCTCGCTTCCTTTTCTCCCAGTTTTCACGTAACCCCTGTCCATGTCGGTCCCTTTCCCTTTTTGCTCTACCTACCATCAGAGACCTTCCTGCTGTCCATATTCACACGCACCCCTATTTATTCCCGTGCCCTCTGTCTCTTTCCTCACACCTTGTTCTTAAAACCGACGGTTCGTGTTTTTATTTTCAATCTCTTCTCGTTTATCGTTTTTTTAATATTTATTTTTAGCGTCTGTCTTTACCTCTTCTTTGCTTCCATGTCTCCTCTGTTTATTCCAATTCTTTCTCCTGTAGTCACACGTCATTCTACTTCTTTTATGCCTTTTCTCTCAGTTTTCATGTCACCTCTACCTATGTCGCTTTCTCCTTCGGTATCATTTTTGTTCTCCCCATGTTCTCTCTCTCTCTCTCTCTCTCTCTCTCTCTCTCTCTCTCTCTCTCTCTCTCTCTCTCTCTCTCTCTCTCTCTCTCTCTCTCTCATCCTTGTTCCTCCTGCTGTTTTTTTGTACCATCCAGTCGTATTTGTTCCCACACGTCCTATACTATTCCCATGTCTCAGTCTTTATTCTATCGCCTTCCTCTTTATTTCCACGTTCCCTCTTTTATCCCTTTTTTGTCTAGTGATTTTCACGCCTCCCTCTTCTTCCCTCACCCCCTTCTCCATTCCCAAGCCTCCCTGTTTTTTTTTTTTTTTTTCTAAGGCTCTCACGTAACTCTCTCGCTTCCTTCTTTATTCCCAAGCCTATCTTACTTGTATTTTGGGATTCTGTCTTTTTCACCCCTCATTCCTTATTCGCATGCATGTCTTATTAGTACGCCTTTTCTCTTATTCTCACGCCTCCCGCATTATCTTTCATCTTTATTCTCACTACTATGCCCATGCCTGTCTTCTCATACCTTCCTCTTTATCCCCTCTTCTCCCTCCTTATATCCAGACCTTCCTCTTTATTCCCACGCCTCCCTCCTTATTCTCAGACCTTCTTCTTTTTTTCCAGGCCTCCCACTTTATTCCCACACCCATTTCATTACCCCTATGCCATCTTCTTCTTTCCTCCTTTTATCCCTTCGCCACCCTCCTAATTCCCACTCACCCCTCTTCATTCCCACTCCTTCCTCTTTGTCCGTGTCACCCTCTTTATTCCCATACCTCTCTTTGTACTGCCACACTTCCCTCTTTACCCCTATGCCACCCTCTTAACTCCCACACCTCACTCCATATTTCCATGCCTCCCTCTGTATCCCCAGGCCTTCCTCTTTATTCTCACTTCGCCTTGTTTGCAAATTCTTCCTCTTTGCTTTGACACTTTTATATTTTTCCTATCTCATGCATCCAATTTTCCAAGCCCCTATCTCCTAATTCCCACATCTCCATTTTTTATTGCTACACCTATTTACTTATACCTTCATCTTTACTCCAATGCCACCACTCTGTTTCTTCGTCCTCTTTAATGTAACACTTTTCCTTTCATTTCTAGGGCTTGTATCCACGGTTTCTTACATTTTCTACCCCACTTTCTCTCATTTTCTGAGGTTCCTTTTAACTCAACGCTCCTTTTTCGTTATGCATAATTTCCACTCCACTCGTATTACTCTCAGGCTAAAATGCACTTTCTCATTACTTCCCACACCTCTTTCCCACGCTATCTCTATTATTTTCTGGCTTTATTTTACATTTAGTCTTTAATCAACGCTTCGGCCTTCACTCTCATGAATCCCTTATTTCTCCACCGGTTTTCCCTGTTTCTCTTATAGCTTTCCCTCTTCCCCCACGACTTTCCTTTTTTTTTTTTTTCCACGGCTTGTCCTTTCATCCCAAGACCTTCCATTTTTCCCCATGATTTTTCCTTATTTCTCCGCTGCTTTCACTTCTGCCCCATGGTTTTCTACTTATTTTTTTTTAAGCACGTTCTTTTTATTCTCTTTCTTTCACGTGTCTCCCTTCATTTTCCCAAGCACGTCCCTTAAGATTTCTAATTTCTGTCCACGCTTCTCTCTCTCTCTCTCTCTCTCTCTCTCTCTCTCTCTCTCTCTCTCTCTCTCTCTCTCTCTCTCATTAGCCCCTTCTCAATGGGGACACGTAATGCAGTTTGACAAGTAATCGACCCAGCCCCTATTGATTCCTTCCATAAAAGCCTGGGGTGATGGGTTGACTTTCAGTGAGAGAGAGAGAGAGAGAGAGAGAGAGAGGGAGAGAGAGAAAGAGAGAGATGTAGGCTTTTTAAGGTTGGCTTTAACATAGCTCCTTTTTCTGTCTTTATGTACAACGATAACTGTTTTCTTTGCATCCTCCAGACGATTTACAAATTGTTTTCTAGAACACCCCTCTTAGGCTGTGACTTGCAGTTCTTCTCCAAGTAAGAATGATAGTTTGAGACAACTCTAGTCGTTGGTCAATTTTCTCTTAAGATACGCAATACGAGTTTAATGAAGAAAATTTCAACCTTCCATCACTCCTCGCCACTCAGTCATATCGTCTCTCTCTCTCTCTCTCTCTCTCTCTCTCTCTCTCTCTCTCTCTCTCTCTCTCTCTCTCTCTCTCAGCCGTTCAGCCGTGATATTAGTAATTCGTTTGAGTTATACCAAATAGACGTTCATGTGGAAAGTAAGTTTAATGCATACTTTTGACGTGGGGGAAAGAGGAATGATGCTATGAACACCATGATGGAAACGAGCACAGAGTATGGAGGCTGCAAGAGGACTGAGTAGATGTTTGTGTTTATGTCCACAGTAGCGTATGGGAATTAGACTTTGGAATATCATGAGTCTGAAAAGTCGAGTGGCAGAGCTGTGGAAATGGGACTGTTAAGGACTTGGGTTGCGTAAACTGGACACGATAGGAAAATAATGAAATCATGGAAGACGTTAAGTGAAGGACACAGTTATCGATCTTAAAGAACGAATTGATGAGGTGGTGAAAATTATGTGAGATGTGGGCCCGTAGATTTACCATCAGGATTTCAGGTTGATCTTAAAAACAACATAGTACTACTGGATGCTCTATTGGGAGCTTAGATGTTGCACCCACGGAGTGAAGTTCATCTCTCACTCTCATACAATCTTTCAGGGTACAGGTAGAGTTTCCTTTGTGTGCGTTGCCCAGTGTCACGACTACACTGTTTACACACAGAACTGTCTCTCCAGCAGGATTTGCAAGAAATCAGCTGGCCTTTGCATGACTTATGAAGACCAGCTTTGTCCGACCCCTGATGCATGAGCAACAAATTTCCGCACGCTTATTCTCCCCCCCCCCCTCTCCCGCGGGTAAATCAGATGTCTCCCGACATTTTAACTAATACATAGTTTCCTAGCAGACAATTTAAACAGTAAAACAACACTGATATTATAAGTGAATTATAAAACTATATGGTACTAATAATAAGAGTATACTAGTTAACATAGAGAATATCTAACTAAATCAGTGTACATACATAAGAGAATGATACTATATTGATATATGTTACAGTAATGAATGATAAATTTACGTAAAATCTGGTTATATAGGAATCACAATGGTATCGCGAGCGAATAAGGTCTCGTAATAACTAAATAATGTCCACAAAATTCGTTGGGTGTCTACATACCTTCACACAAATCAACACTGTGTAGTAGGAGTGGGGTAGGACGTAGTTTGTTCATTCTAACATAGTCCCCCTAAAATTTTTCCAATTTCAACTTCCAACTTCAACTGTCCAACTTCAGTGTCAAGAAGTATGTGGTAATCATAGGGGCATTTATCTTCTTAATGTAATAGGAAAAGTATATGATAGAATACTTATTGACAGAGTTAAGGAAATAACAGAGGAATTAGTTGGAGAAGAACAGGGAGGCTTTAAGAAGGGAAGAGGTTGTGTAGATCATATATTCATTCTTAGATCTTTAGTGGAAAAGTTTCTAGAGAAGGGAAAGAAGTTGTATTCGGCTTTCATGGATTTGGAGAATGCATATGACAGGGTGAATAGACAAGGATTGTGGAAAGTATTAAGAATATATGGAGTAGATGGGAAGTTGTTGAATGCCGTGAAGAGTATGTATGATGGTGCTAAGGCTGCAGTGCGTGTGGATGGTGAACTGAGTGATTTTTTCTATTTGAAGGTTGGATTGAAGCAGGGATGTGTTATGTCTCCATGGTTGTTCAGTCTGTATATGACTGGGGTTATAAAAGAGATACAAGGTAGGGCAGTGGATGTTGAAGTGGCCCTAGTGAGAGAGGGCAATGTTTGGAAGCTCCCTGTACTGTTGTTTGCAGATGATATTGTGTTGTTAGGCTAAGATGATGGGGAGCTGCAGAGCTTGGTGGATGTGTTTGGGAGAGTTTGTAAGAAACGGAATCTAAAGGTGAATGTAGGGAAGAGTAAAGTTATGGTCTTTGAGAGAAGTGAAGTCAGTGAATGTACAGGGAGGTTGGATGAGGAGGAAATGGAAAATGTGAGTACGTTTAAGTACTTGGGTAGTGTGATGAGTAAGGATGGAAGTTTAGAGGGTGAAGTGCTTGAAAGGGTACAACAAGGAAGAAAGGTTGTCGGTTCCTTGACAACAGTGATAAGAAACAGGGAAGTGAGCATGGGAGTGAAAAAGTTACTACATGACAGTATTGTGATACCAACTCTAACGTATGGAAGTGAAGCTTGGATCTTGTTGGAGGGACAGGAGTCAAGAGTGACAGCAGTGGAAGTAAGTTATTTGAGAGGAGCATGAGGAGTCACATGGAGAGACAGCCTAACAAATGAGGAAGTGAAGGAGCGTTGTGGTGTGGATGTGGATGTGATAGGAAGCGTTAGAAGAGACACATCGGGGTGGTTTGGCCGTGTGGAGAGGATGGAGAGTGAAAGACTGACGCTGACGATGAGAGTGTATGTGAGTGAGGTGGAGGGGGGAAGAGGGATGGGGATGCCGAGGATGAGATGGAGGGATGGAATGGAGAGGTATATGAGAGAGGGGGGGGGGTGAGCTGGGAGCAGGGGAGTGAAATGGCGGGGGACAGGGCAACATGGAGGTGATTTGTTTGTGGCCATCCCTTACAGGATTAAACCGTCTGGCAATAGATAGATAGATTAATAGTGTCAGGTTGTAACTTCTCTCCGGCCAAGGATGAGATGGAGGGATGGAGTGGAGATGTATATGAGAGAGGGGGGTGTGAGCTAGAAGCAAGGCAGTGAAATGGCGGGAGAAAGGGCGGCATGGAGGAGATTTGTTTGTGGCCACCCTTTACGGGATTAAACCGTCTGGCAATAGATAGACTGAGAGAGACTTTCACATTTAACAAGTTTTACTGTTTTCCTTGTTGCATGTTGTTTTCTAATCTCATGGAGTCTTTTTCCATACGATTAACACAACAATTTACAAAAACGACCATGAGCGAAAAGCCTAGCAGAATGAATACAGTCGGAGGATACACAAAATGAGGGAATTAAACAATGATGTAGGAAGTGAGAGATCTGAACATTCATAAAGTCAGAATCGTTTAAGTATGCAATCATGTCTAGCTTAGGAGAGCTAATACTTACACTATCAATGGGGAAAATAGAAGAGATATTTATAGATGCAAAGATTTCAAAGTTATGTGAACAAATAGCATAGAGCTGACAGGCCGAGTACGTAGAGAGAAAATCTAACTTGATCTGGGGCAGTGTAATGACCAGAAGCTTCGAGTGATTTGACAGAAGTGTTCAGACAGCCAGTACTAACAAGTGACGGCGTACTAAAATAAAGGTAATGTACATGGTCTAAGTGAGTATGGAAAACAGTTACACTGGGAGCAGGGGTGAAAAAACATGCAGAATCAATAGTCTTGACTGAAAGGTTACGTACTAAGGCATTATCATAAAGAGCAGCTTGATAGGAAGGATATTAAAGAGGAATTATGAACATAGGCGAAGGGACTGAGTAACAGATGAACACGAATGTAAGCGATCTGATGGTACAAAAGCCACAGACATACGATCATAAGATAGGAGAAAAAACTCAGAGTACACAGATGCAGTACAATAAGTGTCACTGAAAGGTAGAGCACAGGGAACCAGTTGGAAGGCATCAAAGACGACTGCAGAACGAACAGGAATACAGACCAAAATAGTTGTGGAAAAGAAAGCAGCCTCTAATACAGAATAGTGCAATTCTAGACTTGAAAATTCAAAAATAGGATCAAGACTAAAGTTAGTGCGAGCCCACTCCAAAACTAAACGAAGGTATGACTTGGAACAATGTCTTGATTAACATGACCACTCACAGCACCTACCAACAGATGAATAAAATTTTCTACTTGTAACATTATTGATTGGAGGGACAAGGACATTGATTCAAGGTGAAAGCTGATATACAATATTTCGGTGACAGCATTAATTATATCGTTCAGTTTTTCTAAGGCATCCAAAAAATATTACCTAGTAACTTATGATGAACATTTAGCACCCTATCCTGTGCTTCCAAAGCTGAACCAAATGCTTCTAATTGTTCATGATAAGCTAACACTGCGCTAGATGTTGCTAAGCCAAAAACATCACCAAGGTCTTTACCACCGAGATCAAAGAGACTCGCCTTACACGTGAATGTGATCTTCCAACAGGGCCACTATGAGGCAGGGTGGCATTGAAACTATGGAATTCCTTCTAGTCCAATCAAGTTTCCATGAGGTTCATACAGTGGAACCCAAAATGATCCCTTCACATGTTTGTTTACCAAGGAAGCGAGCAGGGATCGAATGGTAGACAGTTGACTAGCAAATTCAGAAAGGTCTTGTGTGACGGTCATCAAATTCTGAAGATCATAACGGACTTAGATGATGTCCTTCACTAACATTACTAACCCCCAGGGCTTTACCACTGACCCATGGCGGAGGACCCCATCTCTCCCGTCACCCAGCGATGATCCGAATGCGGCTAGTGCCAGCAAGGTTGTCCATACTCTCCACAACATCTAACCTATAAAACAATTTCAGATTAATGTCCAGATCAGCTAAGTGGTCCTGACAGGAACAGACACAAGTAACAGTGGGGCGAGTTGCCGAGAAAAGTTTTTGTCTGTACTCATTAACAGGAAGAGTAGAAGGTGAAGAAAGGGTAGCGAGGGCAGGAGGAGGAGGAGAGGAAGAAGAAGAAGATGCATCATTTTCCTGATTTTCTTCCCACTCGAAGCACTTGGGAGTTCCCTTACGATATCCTGTGTGAACCACTTACTCTCAGATAAGTACTTAATCTCTTTTTTGTTACCGTTATATCATGCGGTGTAGGCCTGTAAATTTATTGTCTCATTTAGAACGTGTAAATGAACGTGCAAGCACTAAGTCCCCAACATTTGTTGATAGGTGATGCAGACTTATGCTGGTGATGTATCATATCCTCCTTAGAAACGGTCAGATTAGCCTTTACCTACTGGTGTATTTTCTGGAAATCTGTCATTTTCACTTTCACATAACCATCCAAATTACAGAGTAGAATGGGATTCGATAATAGCACCGAATAGGGCAATTTTTTACCGAATCTAAAGAATGGAGTATCGCCAGTGGATTTATTGATGAAACTTTTGACTGAGGCCGCAGCCTGGAGTATCCACTGATCCCAGCAGGAGCATTGAAAACCTGATTATCCCAGGCACTCCAGCACCTTTCGATGTTGCCTTTCGACGAGGCCATTGGAAGCCGGATGGTTGGGTATGACAGTACATTTATTACCTCGGCCGGACGGAGTCCGTCGAGGTATTGTTTTTGGTCGTTTGTTTGTTTGTTTGTTTATTTTTTAGCAGCATTACGGAAAAATGGCTGAATGAAATTACATGAAACTTTCAGGATATGTGGGCACTGGTCCTAAAAGAAAGTGATTAAATTTTGGAGGTAATCGAGTGAACTGGAAAGGTCAACATCAAGGTCACGGATTTTCAGAGGCTATAACTTGAAAACGGTCGAAGATAGAGATATTCACTACTAGGAACATACAGGAACTCGTAATATGAGTTTTCATTTGGCACCAAGACCTTTGACTCTGAATGATCTTGAAAGGTCAAACTCAAGGTCACGGATATTCGGGGGGGCTATAACTCGAAACTGGTTGAAGAAAGAGAGATATTAACTATTATCAGCATACAGGAAATCTCATATGGGTTTTTCATTGGCACCTTGACCTTTGACTGTGACCTTGAAAGGTCAAACTCAAGGTAACGGATATTCACGGGGCATTAACTCGAAACTCGTTGAAGATTTTTACTACTACCCAGATATAGAGATATAGGAAGTCTCACATGGGTTTTCATTTGGCAGCTTGACCAGTGACCTTGAGTGACCTTGAAAGGTCAAATGCATGATCATGGATTTTCAGAGGGTGTAACTTGAAAACATCTGCGCCACTACCTTAGACTTTACCCATTAACTCCCAGGGTTCCTGTGTGAGGGATTTTGCTGGAAGGGTACTAAGAGTACTGCCCTCCGCTTATCAGCTCATAGTCGCGAAGCTCATAAGACCTTACCCCGGGGTTTCCTCCTTTATTAACTTTCGAAAATGCTCAGTTCCGTCTTACTCTGTGGACGCTGGGCGCAGTTGGGTAAATTGTGCACTAACGCTAAGTGGCAGTAACGAGTCAGTATTTAACAGCAATAAAATGACTGCCGTCGGGCTAGGTTTGTTGTGCCTGGCACCACTTGTTGATGTTGTACTGCTTACAAATCTCAACAAGAACACTATTATTAAACTCTGAGCCATTATCGGTAATAACAGTGGATGATGTAGTGATTGGGCAAATTACGTGATCGATGAAGGCACGTACATCACTCTCAGCAATCTTGTCTTGGAGGGCTACGAGAACACAGGAACGTGAAGAATGATCAACTGCCACAAACAAATACTCTCCACAAGACTCCGTCAAAGGCAATTTATGGAGGTCAATAGCAACAGTTTACCGTGGATGTGATGGAGCTGGATATTGCAAAAGTGTAGCAGGTAATTCGGTTGCCCCTTTATGGCGATTACAGGGAACACAGGAATCACAGTGAACATTGATGTCCTTACGCATAGTAAGCCAATAAAATGAAATAAGTGCTTGTCTCAAACACCAATCTTTTCCTGGATGGGATTAATGAGGTGTGTTAGGGATGAGATGGAGAACTGTAGGTATTATATCAGTGGGAACAACAGGTTGGCGTATCTCACTGCTAGGTATGTCCCCACCGGTAGGGGATGACTTCCTCTTCAAAATATCATCGTATACCATGAGATCATCTACTGACTCTGGCAGAGTAGGTAAGGTCGAAGCGTCTCCAGATTGCTGGAAATAAATAGTCTTAGATCACAGAGAGTCTGTGCGCTGACAGTAACAACATCTGAGGTTAGACTGTTGTAGGTTGATATTGTGAGAATGCCGCGGTTACATGACGTGAAAGAGCATCTGCAACTAAATTTGATTTACCAGGCAAGTACTCAAAGGTTGGGACGAAGTCTTGGATAATGACTGACCATCGTGCTAAACGTCTCGTAAAATTCCTTCTTTGAATAAATTACAAAGTGTGAGATGATCTGTTTGGATATGCACTGGACAGCCGTAGACCATACCTCTAAAATGTTTGAGAGACCAAGCAACTGCTAAAACTTCCCAGGCAATAACAATGGAGTCCCCTTCAGCGGCATTAAGGGCACTGCAAGCATATGCTATTACACATTTCCTCTTTGCATGATCAACTTGCATCAATATTGCACCTAGACCTTCCCCACCAGGCGTGTCTGTACAAAGAAGAAAAGGTTTCTTATAGTCAGGGAATGCCAGGACTGGAGCATTAATAAGAGCTGTTTTCAGAGTTTCAATTGCGTGAAACTGGTTATTAATCCAAACAAAAGGTTCATTTTTCTTAAGAAATTTAGTAAGAGGAGAGGTGATCTGGGCATAACCTTCAATAAACTGCCGATAATGGCCACTCATTCCAAGGCAACTCCTTACATCATCTGTACTGGTAGGTTCTTGTAAGTTAGAAACTGATTTAACACTCTCGTCTGAAGTATGAATTCCTTCAGCATCAACCACATTTCCAAAAAATTAGTTTAATTCTCTTACATAGAAAGTTGCATTTACTGAGCTTAACCTTTAGACCTGATTATTGAAAACCTGATTATCCCAAGCACTCCAGCACCTTTCGATGTTGCCTTTCGACCAAAAACTTGCTGAAGCTTGGAAACCTGCAGGGACTGATTTACTCAGTACAGTGATGTCATCTAGATAAGCAAAAAGAGAATGACCATACTCAGTTTTTTTTTTTTTTTTTCTTTAATCGAGGCGAAGATGCACCTGACAGGTTGGTGATGATTGGCTGAATGCAACATTACTTCATAATCTCTTTACTCGTTAACATTATTAATTGACAACATTTATCTGAGGGGGAAATTTGGGTTAGAATATATTATTCGGACATGTTGCATTCAGCCAATTATCACCAACCTGTCAAGTGCATTTTCGCCTCAGTAAAAAGAGAGAGAGAGAGAGAGAGAGAGAGAGAGAGAGTATATTCAATCCACTGAAAACAGAATGGATAAGCCTCATGAATACTGATGGAGCATTTCTAATACCAAAGGGACGCATTCTGAAATGATAGTAGCCAGAAGGGGTACTGAATACAATTATGGGGCTAAACGACTGTTCCATTTCTACTTGCCGGTAGCCACTAAGTAAGTCAAAGAAAGTGAACACCATGTTATTCTCGCCACGGGATTCCAGTAAATCTGTTAAGGCTGGTAATGGGAATCGATCGGGTACAGTGACAGAGTTTACTTTACGACAGTCAACTATGGATCTAAACTCACCTCCTTTCGTGGGGACCAGGAAAAGCGGACTATTCCATGGACTGCCGGAGTGTTCAACGATGTCTTGATATAGCAAATCCTGTACTATCTCGTCAGTTTTCCTTTCGTAAGCTATGGGGTAATCTAAATGCCGAGATGTAAATTGGTTGAGTAAGGGAATCAATTCAGTGGTGTACTTAATCATATTTGTCCTTCCCATAGGTTCAATAGATATTCCCATACGTTCATCAGGTAAGGCCACATGTCTATAGGTCTGCAAAAGATTAATTAGTTGTTCTTTATATTGGGGGAAGATGTGGGCCAGTAGATATATCATCAGGATTACAAGTTGATCTTATAGACCCCGCATTACTACTGAATGCTTTATTAGGAGCTTAGATGTTACACTCACGGAGTGTAGTTGATCTCTCACTCTCATTCAGTCTTTCAGGGTACAAGTGGAGTTTCCTTTGTGTGTGTTGCCCAATGTCATGACTGCACTGTGTACACATAGAACTGCCTCTCCAGCAGAATTTGCAACAAGTCAGCTGGCCTGTGTGTGACTCCTAAAGATCAGCTCTGTCCGACTCACGATGCATAAGCAAGAAACATCCGCTCTCTCGCTTACAATTGCATAGCCAAAATGGGTGAGTATGAGGATGGGAGAAGGGGTAGAAATATTACTCACAATGTGCTCACCGAAAAAGAGAATACTCCAAATAAGGACATGAGGATTTCCGGCCAAGTTTGTTAACAACTGATAGGAACAATCTCCCATGCCTTCTGCTGTACGACTGCGTTTTATTTCTTTCTTAGCTTATCAAACAGCCAGTGATCCTATTTTGCATCGGCGAGAAAGGCATCGTGCGCGCGCGCACACACACACACACACACACACACACACACACACACACACACACACACACACACACACACAGGACATTCTCAGTATTTCATTTTGCACCCCGACAACTTAATCCATATCAGGTTCACACACACACACACACACACACACACACACACACACACACACACACACACACACACACACACACACACAATACTAACACAGATACAGAGAACAGACTCAGTAATTTCCTGTTGCTTCCCGATAACGGAATCCAGATCAGGTTCAGAGCCATTTCAGCGTCAGGAGCAAAGGAAAGCAATAAAGGAAACAGGCGAAAAAAGAAGAGAAGAGATGACTAACACGGTAATAGCTAAGTAAGGCGAAAGGAAAAGGAAGACACGTTAAGGCGAAAACGAAAACATGAGATGAAAAAGAAATAAAAATGAAGCAATTATAAAGTATGACGAACCGAAAATCAGGAGACGAAAAAATAGAAAAGAACAGTAATATTAAGGCAAAAACGAGAACAAGAGACGAAAAAGAGCAAGAAGCTACTTCACTCGCAAGCTGGACCGGGGAAAATACTAATCTAAAAATTTTCAATGTCACACACACACACACACACACACACACACACACACACCGCTCGCCGGCTCAGTGGTAATGGTCTCGCTTGACATCTGCCAAGACGGGGGTTCGAGCCTTGCTCGGGATGCGAAAAGTTTCACTGACGAAGCGGGTGGTCACTGTCCTCCTTGAGCAAGAGGATGGGTGTGTGCGTGTGTGAAGGTCAAGGCTTTGCCCTTAGATCGGACTATATGAGCTCTCAGCTCTCTTCCGGGAGGATAAAAACCTGATGATCACAACCATCACGTGATCCTGACCGACCCGGTGAATTACAAAGGTAGTGATTGCCCTGAATGAAATCAGTAGTGGATTAACTGTTTGATGTAGGACTCGTTGGCGGTTGACTGAATCAATCTCTCTCTCTCTCTCTCTCTCTCTCTCTCTCTCTCTCTCTCTCTCTCTCTCCATCACACACACACACACACACACACACACACACTGTGAATGTGTGTGTGTGTGTGTGTGTGTGTGTGTGTGTGTGTGTGTGTGCAAAGCAATGGGCCCAGGGTTGGCAGTTGTTATCGCTTTGGTTCTACTGGCAGGATTATACAGCCTTAATATTTTGCTGCAGCATATCGATAGTTACTCGTGTATCATTAAATATTATACACATCCTAGTGTTTTGTGTTGTGTAATAATGTATGACCTAGAGTTTTAAGTATGAGCTAAGCCTGAGATGTAACTGCCGGTAGAGAATGAAGGGTGGGGGATTAGGTGAGGGTTTGTGGGAGGTTTGGGAGCTGGGGGAAAAAGAAAAGGAGCTTGTTCCCTTCACCCCCCCCCTCCTCTCTTCCCTGGGTATTCAAGGATAGGAAGGGGGAAACCCTGAGCAGAAATTAGTGCTCGTGAGTGCATGTACGGCATTCGCGATATATGCCGTCCACATTACTGTTGAGACACCAACCTCCAGCACTAGCAGCTCTGGTATTCCAATATTTACCCTCCATGGTCTCATATTGCTTCCAATGGTGTATGCACATATGCGTGCCTGTCTCTCTCTCTCTCTCTCTCTCTCTCTCTCTCTCTCTCTCTCTCTCTCTCTCTCTCTCTCTCTCCTGTATCTATCTATCTATCTATCTATCTATCTGTCTCCGACTTCCAACCCACTTGAAAGTTCAGGTCCCATATTACTGCAGCTGGTTGTTACTGTTGCCCAGAATACACACAACAGGTGGTCGTAATTAAAAGCATGTGTGTGGGAATGTGGCAGGCGGGTAACAGTAACTCAGACACACAACGAGGCAGCGGCAACCAACTGACCCACCTAACCGCCACGAGCCCTGTCACTATTGCTCTATAATGTGGCATCCCACCGATCGGCATTTTATAATGTATAGTTTCTGGTTGTGGGAATTGTTTGGTTAACCCGAGAATAAGCTGAAAGGAAAGGAAATAGTCAGGTCGGCTGGGTGTCATTTCTGAGTGTAGATGCCAATTACGCAGTTGTACAGTATAGGTAAATGTGTTGTCATGATGTTGTTGGTGTGGTGAGAGATACTACTCCTTGCCACTACTACTGAAAAATTATAGCTGTTTACATCATCGTCATTATCATCATCATCAATCGGTCATTCATGCTGTCAGTCAGTCAGTCATTCCATCAATCAATCAAACAATTAATTAGTCAATAAGTCAAGTAAGTAACCATCATCCTCACCTAAACTTTTATGTAAGAGATGGGTTTAGGTAGGATTCAGAAACAAAAAGAAAGACCTGATAAAGAGTATAACCAGTGAAATGGGTCGCACAATCATTCACACATTAATGAAATCTTATTAATATCAGCTCAAAACTATCATCATATAAACGGTTGTGTTTTCTTCTATCGATGCTCTTCACAATCAACAATCTAGCTGTAGCATAAGCTATCTATCTATATACCTAGGCTGCTTCCTCCAAGGAAAGGGAGGTAGCCAAGACAGGACGATACACTCGCAATTTACTCATCCACTCAAACACATTCATTCGCATCTTAGCCCAAATGGGGAGAAGGGACAGATCCTCACCGCACCACACCGCACGAGGGTCAACTGCGCAGTGCAGTCAGTGACATCCGCAGCAGGGCCCGACACCAGAGCTGGTTTACCCCTGCCACATCACAATAGACCCATCTCCTTACCCGCACCTGACCTGATTATCTGATCAGACAAAATGCGGGAGAATATCCCCTCAGGGCTGCGTCATCACTTATTCATTCACAATTTCTCTCCATTTATTTCTATCATGCACAGCCACTATTCCTTCCTCAACAGACATCCCTCTAGCATCCAACACTCTCTTCACATTGTCCGTCCATTCTGTTCGTGGTCTCCCTCTCAGCCTTACACCTCTCACATCAGATCTAGTTATCTTTTTCACCAATCGCTCATTATCCATTCTCTCCATATGCCCAAACCATCGCAACACCCTCTGCTCAACTCGATCAGTCATCACCCGAACATCTTCAGTTCTCCTTCGCACTTCATCATTTCTCACTCGATCCACACGCGTCACTCCACACATACTCCTCAGACACCTCGTCTCCATTACATTCAAACTTTTCCTCTCTGCTACACCCATATTCCGTGTTTCAGCCCCATATAACGCAGTCGGTACCACAACACCCTCATACAGCCTTCTCATCACATCCATTCTAAGCGAACGACATCTAAACACTTTTTTCATTCTTCCCAGCACCTTTCCTACTTCATTCATTCTAAACTTCACTTCTGCATCTATTCTTCCATCCACAGCAACATGTGACCCTAAATACTTAAAACACTCTACCTCCTCAAGCAACTCACCATTCAAAACTATATTTATCCTCCTACCATCTACCAACCTCGTACACTTCATCACTTTACTCTTTTTCTCATTTACTTTCAATTTCCTCCTTTCACACACCCTTCCAAACTCCTCTACTAACTGTCACAATCTCTCCTCTGAATCAGTCACCAGTGCAGTATTATCTGTAAACAACAGCTGCTTCAGTTTCCACTCTCTACCATCAACATTCAGCAGACTCAGACCTCCACCTAAAACTCTTGCATTCACCTCCCTTACAACACCATCCATATAAATATTAAACAACCAAGGCGACGTCGCACATCCCTGCCGCAGCCCCACTCTCATGGGAAACCAGTCACTCACAGTATTTCCCACTCTTACACACGCTCTACTATTTACATGAAAACTTTTCACTCCTTTTAGTAACCTACCATCAAGTCTATACAATCTTAAAACAGTCACAAAGCCTCCCTATCAATTCTATCATACGCTTTCTCTAAATCCATGAATGCCCAAAACACATCCTTGCCTTTCACTAAATACTTTTCACACTTGTCTCACAGCAAACACCGCTGACAACTGTAGCAAAAACTACTGGGAAGAAATAATTTGTTCAACACCCTGAGCGTCATAGGTATTTAATAAGCTGAATGGAATAGGTTTGCTGTATATAAACTAAAACAGTTTCGTTCATAAAGGTTTCATCATGTTTGCATTCGTTGTCCTTGGTCTGCTAGTGGCAGATTTCCACGCTGCTCGATCTTTTACAGCCTTCCTGTTCAGTCCCGTATCCCTATGACCTCATCTCACGTTTTTTGTGGGTCTGTGACTTGCAGCCCTGCCCTCGACATTCACATCCTTCACCTTCCGCAGCAAGTTATCTTCCATCCACTCAACATGCCCAAGCAGTGCAAAACTATTAGAGATGCGGCAGCATGAGGGTCGGCGGGAGCGAAATACCTGGTGACCGAAAAAAAAATAAAGTGTGACTGAAATAGTGGGCCGCTCCAAGAGATGTTGTCTTATAAAAGGAAGCCATCATACAACAGAGATGAGAGTGGACTGCGACAATTACATCCACAGCAGTAGGATTACCATTACTTAAACTGGAATCTCTGTGGGCTGTCATAACTACAACAAAAAACTATCAAGCCGAAGGATTTAAACAAGTCTATACCTAATCCCCTCAGTCCAACGGGTCTGCTAAAGTTAGCTGAATGTAGTCGTGTGGAGCCAGCAAGAATAAAACAAACAAGACGCTGTTGAACAGAAGTCTGATTTAATTAGAAAGTGAAAGCATGCCGAAAGGAAAGATAAGCCAACTGTTCTGCTTTGGCGTTGTGGTGATTGTATGAGAAATGATTGTGTGAGTGTGTAAACTCTGTGCAGTAACTATAATCTGTTGGCTTTAAAGCGGGGAGGGGGCAATAGCCGTCCCTATTTTTTGAATGAGCTGCAACAGGAGATTCACACCAGAATATGGTGCTAGACACGATGAGGTGCTATGACAGGGATGTCAAGCCGTAGTACTGCCATTTTTTGCCGCACAGCTACGGGAAATAAACTGCAGAAAGACGAAAATATCCGCCGAATTAAAAGTAAACGAACTATAATGGTCCTGGGTTTGGGACTGTACGCCGGCTAAACTTTTGCAGCTCCAGGTCGTCACGTTTTTAATCTCGTTACAAGCTGACGACTTTATTAAACTTGGAAGAGCACCCTACAAGTGAAGGGGTTGATGTAGGCTATCTTACTTCTGCAGTTCAAAAAAATAATCTACCCTGAAAAAGGAAAATCGTGTAAAGGCAGCGGGAATCAAATTTAATGTTCCCAAGCTGAAGTGATTAACAAGACAACTGTCCAGTTTCGGTCAATAACGGTGCTATATTTCTGCAGGGATGGTATTATTACCCGTACCCGCTCCAAAGGGGCTCGGGGACGGGTATTGTTTTCACTTGGTTTGTTTGTTTGTCTCTGTCTGTCTATTAACAACTTTATGTGAAAACTATTTGTGCGATTTTGACTAAAATTACAGGGCTTATGGGTTATGACCTTCTAATCACCTGATTAAATCTTTGGCCAAACTGGGCCAAGGCTTAGGCTGTAGATCCTAAAAATGTTTTTTTTTTTTTTTTTTTAGACAATCGTTTTTTCGCCATAACTCCTTTCAAATTCGTCATATCGACATGAAACCAAAACCTAAAGGTGCATCTTTCAAATCTGCGTCCTGTAACATGCCTCATTACATCAGGGGGTTCACCCCCCAGTTAGTGATAGGCAGGTGGAGTCTAAATTTTCAAATGGGCATAAAATCGTCAGTTTTCACCCGATTTACTCCAAATCTGTTATGTGACATCTTTGAATAGATATTCTGTGTGTTTATACGTCAACACTAAAATGACTGCCGGGGACGGGCTTGCTGTGCCTTGGCACCGCTTCTTGTTTGTTCTGTTGAACAGGCTCCCACCAATAGGCGGTCTTTTATTTACGAGTCAATTATGCACACCAGAACTTTATTACAAACTGGATTCAGACAACTGTTGCAGCTGCTGCTGCTGATGATGATGATAATGGTAATAATAATAATAACAATAGTAGTTGTAGTAGTGGTAGTAGTAGTAGTAGTAGTAGTAGTAGTAGTAGTAATAATAATAATAATAATAATAATAATATGGATGATGATAATGAAGACGATGATGTATGACAACGATAACGAGGACGACGATCCACATTTTACTCGAACACTTATACACTCGTATTACAAAAGTATCAGGAGCCACGAATAACATTGCCTCATCACTGGGTTTCAAAGGCTGTTGTTCACTATCCTGTTATAACTGATCGCTATTTATATCCGCAACTGTGCAATCATTCCTGGAGAGACAAGGGTGACTTTATCTGACTACATTTCAGTATCATCAGTGTCGTTTTGCTTTGGATTCAAGACACTAATTTTCAAAGCCTTTGGAGACAAAAAGAGGAGATGCGATGTTTTGATGTCGATAGCACTGTGATACTAAGAGAGACTAAAAAAATGACCGAGGCAGGAGCATACGTCGTACCCAGAAGTATTTGAAGCCAACAAAACTACATTTATTGCCATAAGTACTGCGTTAACGCCATATGAAAGAAGGGACCACGGGAGAGGAGTAATGGTCGGGGCAGGAGCATTAGTTGTACCCCAAGCTGTTGAAAGCCAAATAAGCCAAATTTATTGCTTTAAGTGCTTCGTTGACACCTTAGTACAGACGAGGGAGCTGCACTTATCCCCAGCAGTTATAATGATTTCCCTAGAGACAGGGATAATTAATTATACTCACAAAACTATAGTAATAATTCCACAGCAGGGACCGAGGACTGGAGAATGCCGCTTCCTTGTGTCCCATCCCAACTGAGAAGTGCCAGTAGCGCCCCATCTCTATATATTATGAAACCGTGTATAGGACGAGTGCTGATGTTGTGATGCAAAGGGAAGGAGAGATAGCTGATAATTTACCGAAAGCTTCGTCTTAATTTAGAACTTGGAATTGGGCATATTGCTATGATAGAAATCTCTCTCTCTCTCTCTCTCTCTCTCTCTCTCTCTCTCTCTCTCTCTCTCTCTCTCTCTCTCTCTCTCTTACGCACAGAAAATGGAAGCAGAAGTGTCAAGCAAGGTAGATAACTCAAAAACCCGGCTACTTAAAGTTGAGACGAGGCTAAATGATAGTGATGGCTTCTAGCCAGTCAAGGGAGGATGCAAGGCTAAAGTGGCTATTGGAAATAGGTTTTGAGTACTAGAGGATGAAGTGCTGGATGAAACTAGCCTCATACACGTCTAGTATTCTTTGATTAAGCATCATTATAAAGAATTTTGTATTAAAAGTTCTAGGAAGAAGCATTTTTGTTTTCCTGGATGTAGGATGCAAGACGGGCTGAGAGAGCTGATAACTTAGCAACACCTATGAGGACTCGGCCTTTGTTACTGTGGTAGAGACTAATAATGTAGCGTCAGGCAGGTCAGAGGACATTCTTAAGACGTATAGGGCCTCTATTAGGAAGTTCAAGTAACGTCGCTGGAAGTTACTTCTGTAACTTGTTACTAAGATGTGATGGTGGTTCTGTAGTTCTCAGATAGGAGTCAGTAGGAGGTTAGAAAGTCTGTGCAGAAAGGAGGATGTGATGTTTGTTGATATTTGGGACAATTTTAGTCATGGCAGAAGTTTGTATGGTAGAGGCGGCCTTCACCTCAATACAGTAGGAAAGGTTAGGCTAGGCAGAGTTCTAGATGACGGTGTTAGTCACACTTTAGGTAGTGATAGAGAGGTGGCAAGAGGGACAGTAAATGGCGTAACTGTTTATAATCCAATGGACGTAGTTAAGTGAAACGAGATCAAATCCCACTACGATAAATGAGTGCATCTGATCTCACCTCAAGTGCAGGTAGGAAATTAGAGGATGAGTGGGGAAAGAGGGACGCTAGGTCATCAGCAGTTGGTAGAAGCATTGCCACATCGGCTGAGGAATTAAACAATTAAACATGGTTAATTTTAGTGTGTCCCACAGCCATACTAGATCCAGCCATACAATCACTATAATGTGCATGAATGCGAGGAGTATTAATTCAAAGCGAGACGAATTAATTACGTATGTAGCTACTGAAAACCTCGACGTATGGATACTTATCAAATGATGCTTAAACCCTCGTGACAAGCACCTTAGTGGAGAAGTATTGATACCATATTTAAAAAAATGAAAAACCGCGACTGTACAAAACCAGGGGAAATGATCTAATTTATATTAAGAACCATATAAATTCAATACAGATTAGTAAATTAGATGTGGAAACATACGATTCTTTGTATGTTAAAGTTTTCACAGAGAGTAACAAACCCATTCTTTTCAGTGTAACATACAGACCACCCAAGTCAGACTAAAAAAAAAAAAGCAGTAGTAACAACAACAACAACAACAAAAACTCTACGTTATTTTATATACTTTAGTAATCTGAAAATTGATTGGAAATATTCGTGTGCAGACAAAGAAGAGAACAGGTTATCAGAACTGGTAGACGATTCAGTTTTTAATCAGACAGTGAATACAAAGACGCACGATAATAATATGCTCAACCTTGCCCTAACCACAGACAGCAATCTAACAAATTTATCTGATGGTGAAATTTTTAGCAACCGTGGCCATAATATCGATTGACTCGAAGTTAACATCAACTGTAAGACCAGTGCAAATAGCTTTTTAGCTCCTAACTTTAAAAAAAAAACACGCGTTGATTATACGAGAAAGGAAATTTCAAACAAACTGGATTAAGTTACTACAGGTGGATAACGTCGAAGAAATGTGAGAAATATTCACTAATCAGTTTATATCTATCAAACGAAAATATTTGCTGAGAATTACCCAAAGAGGCAAGCGCATTAATAAACCGACCTGGCTGTCAAACAATACTTAAGAAATCATTGGTTGCAAGAGAGAAGCATATAAGTAATTTAACAGAAGAACAAATAAACTATTAACAGAACATATACAAAAAATTAACATACAGGAAATCACGACGATGGTAACAAATATTTCAAATTACAGCAGCAATAACGCATTTTATTCGGAAAACTAAACGAAAGTAAAGGCGAAAATGTAAAAGATAGCACAGGCCCTCTATTAAGCTCCGAAAGCGATCTCGTCCATGATAACAAGGAAAGAGCAACATTACAGAATGACTCATTTCATTGTTTTCGCAAAAGAAAATGGTGTAAATATTCCCATCCCTCAATCAGTTTTCGCTGGACCAGAAGATGGTAAACTATCAACCAACGAAGTGATAAGACAAGAAGTGTTCAATTATCTTCAAAAAATCACCCCAAATATATCAGCTTGACTTGTCCAGATATGTCCTTGCAAACTGCGTGAGTGCTACAGACAGTTGTCCTTTCCTATAAGTAATACATTCAATAAATCATTAACTAAATGAAGAGTACCTAATCAATGGAACCTCGCTAACATATCACCGATCTTTAAAAAGGGGAGATTAAAAAGCGCCACAAATTACCACCCAATAATCCTAACGTCAGTACCATGCAAAATTCTGGGGAAAACTGTCAGAGATGAAATTACCATGTTCCTTAATGAACATAATCTTATAACAGATAGTTGGAACCAGCATCGTAATAATAGACCATGCCTAACAAATTTGCTCGAAATGTTTACAGACATATATGATCACTGGGACAAAAATACCATTGGATTTCATCTATCTAGATTTCCAGAAAGCATTTGATAAGGACCCCAATATAAGACAACTAGAAAAACTTAAAGCCCATAGCCCCCCTAACAAATTATGTTCATGGATTGGTGACTAGTTACCAAATCGCAAGCAGTATGTACAGGTAAATGACGAATCATCAAACTGACTAAATGTAACAGGTGGAGTTCCTCAAGGGTCAGTTTTAGGACCAGTTCTTTTCGCTATTCACATCAATGATCATGAAAATGGACTTGCTTCTAATGTTTCGAAATTTGCATATGACAGGAAAGTTGGATGCACAGTAATTACAAAAGCATGTTTTAAATTAATTCAAAGCTAGCTGGATACGTAATAGGAGTGAAAAAAAGGGCAGATGAAGTTTAATCTAGATCGATGTTGTTGTGGTGGTGGTGGTTGTGGTGATGGTGGTTGTTGTTGTCGTGGTGGTTGTTGTTGTGGTGTTTGTTGTGGTGGTGGTGGTGGTTGTGGTGGCGGTGGTTGTTATGATGGCGGTGGTTGTTGCGATGGTGGTGGTTGTTGTTGTGGTGGTGGTTTCTGTTGTTGCTAGGGTGGTGATTGTTGTTGTTGTGGTGGTGGTGGTGGAGGTGGGTGTTGTTGTTGTTGTTGTGGTGGTGGTGGTGGTTGTCGTTGTGGTGATGGTGGTTGTTGTGCTGTAGTGGTGGTGGTTGTTGCTGTGTTTGTTGTTGTTGTGGTGGTGGTGGTTGTTATGATGGTGGCTTTTGGTGTGGTGGCGGTGGTGGTTGTCATGGTGTTGGTGGTTGTTATGGTGGTGGCTGTTGCTGTTGCTGAGGTGGTGCTTGTGGTTCCTGGTTCATCTGAAACGTGAAATCGGTCGACTGCAGGCTTAAGTTTCCCTTACCCACCATCCTCCTTTCGGGGTATAAAGGAGTAGCTGAAGGACGCTTGCATAACCAGACAGTTGAGCCGCTCCTGCTATCGGTGCCACCGTAGATAAGTCCGACGATTTTTGCACCCCAAAGCAGCACAGTGTTGCGGCATTTCTAGGTAAATGATGGTCAACTTTGCCCAACGTCAGGATCACAATGTCGACCGCCTTGACCGTTCCAAGATGGGGCCGCACAGACACATCGAAAGTGGTCATGCGGCATCTACTTTTATCTATATCTGTGCTTACCCTCCCCCCATCACATACTCCTTCGGCCATGTGCGTGTGTGTGTGTGTGTGTGTGTGTTTTGCCATGGACATAATGAGCTTATGCGTTTGAGTACACATGCATGGGTGTGCAGATTTTTTTATACATAACGTAGCAGTCAAGGGTATACAGTTCAAACTTCCTTCCCTCATTACAGGTAAGAGATGTTATAAAGTGCATGCAATAGGTTAAGATTAGAAGTAATATGTGGCTGTATGCTCAGCCTTTTCATTTCCAATATATTCTTCTTTCTGTCGATACTATGAAATTTCCTCCGGGCAAATCCCTGCAAAGTGCCGCTTACCACATTGTTTCCCTATACGGCGAATGCCGGAGAGTCTAGAGGTGAGGGAGAGAGATTTCGGCTGATATCCTTTTCTTCTGCTTCAGTAACTTGAGTACTTTATTAGTGTTAAGGCCGGACCGCCTTATAGGGACCGTGAGGCTTGTGTGGTCTGTGTACTAGTACCAGTAAGAATATGTAACTCTCTCTCTCTCTCTCTCTCTCTCTCTCTCTCTCTCTCTCTCTCTCTCCTGCCAGGTTCCGTACGTAGTCAAGGGTAAAATCGTTCTTTCTATTATGCTTTTGAGAAAACTATCAAAATGGCGTCGCTGGATTAAAGATAACGTCTCATTCATGCGTTCAGACTAATTTTTTGCCTTTGAACACTGATAGTTAATTCATTATAGCCAAGATAATATTTGACCCTGTTAATATGATGATCATGTTCTGGCCTGTGCACGCACGGGACAACTCTAGTATTCTATTCCAGCAAACGCCAGACGATTTAATTTAGCTCAGTGTGAGCTATAGGAACCTGAGTTTCAATACTGTTACCACTGATCGGTTAAGGAAGCTCCCTAACATCTATTCCTTAGCGATTTTTTTTGCCTATCACTCGTTACTGTCCTATCCTGTGTCATTTAAGCCATTCAGATACCACTATACTCAGCATAAACAACATACGAATTGATATTAACCGCCCTTATCCAAAAATATAACACTAAGGAAAATACTGACCTGCGAATGCATTGGGACAGCTTTGCCATTCCAGTTAGCTTGACATGAAAATACTGTACAGAGCTTAGAGAGAGTTCTTAGGAGAATGAGAGTGCTAATAATTGTATCATTAATCTTCTCATGGTATTCTGTTCCAGGTATTTTATCCATACTTACGCTAAATGATTTACTTAATGTTCAGTGTGAGTTACAGGACCATCAGAGTGTTTGCCCTTTCAATCCTACGTTCTTGTTTTTTTTTTTTTTACTTCTTGCTACCTCTTGACGACATTATTAATATAGGCAAATCTGGGAAGGACTTATAGCGGTAAAGAAGTTGGTAAGCCTGTCCTAAAGTGAGGAAGGGGAGTACAAGGAGTGTGTGAAATTGGTAAGGAGATAGTATGACTTGAAGTGATGTGCTTGGGAAGCTAAGGAGGAGGAGGTCGAGTGCAGGATGAGCCAGTATATAGTGAGTGAGAGCTTGCCTGGGAGGGTGCGTGAGAATGGTAAATTTAGGAGAAGGCGAAGGATATTGAAAATGCTGTGGAAAGATGAGGTGAGAGGGGGAGGAGAAGGATATCGAATATGCGGTGTCAAGATGAAGTGAGAGGGTATGTTAGGGAGGTGGTGTGTCATGGGAGAATGGGCTGTCACTGAGTGGAGACAGAATCTCATGGAAGTCATGTTATCATGACTACTCTGCACAGATGTGGTATAAGGCTACATGTAGATCAACATCAGTCTCTATACCAGATTCCTCACAAATCCGTTTATATTTCTGTTTGCCTATTCAAGTAGCAGCGTTGATGTCTGAGGCATTGGTTTCAGTGACTATCACTTTTGAATTCTGATGCTGCAGAATCGCCAAAACTTTACTATAGGATAAACACGATTTCAAATTAATAAATTGAGGCTCTGTCCCATTTGTGTGTTGTTGATTTACGTAGCAAGTCTTATTAGATTTTGATGTAGTTCCTTCGAATGCAAAGGAACTATTGACTGAATGCAACTCAGTACCAGAAGTTGCTTAGCACTATTTATTTTTATTTTTTTTTATGCTAGGAAGAAGGAACCAAAGGCCATGAGCCCGCAATAACTATTCCTACCAAGAGGAAAACAAAATACAAGTGAGAGCCAAATTCAAGATCCAATCATTTCGAGATGCCTGAACACACTGCGTTTGAAAGACTGGAGATCATAGGAAGTAGGATATACAGACAGAGGGATATAGTTCCAGAGCTGACCTGTTGCATAAATGAAGGACTGGGAGTAACGGTTAACTCTTCCATTAGAGAGTTGGACAGAGAAGGGATGAGAGTCTGCTGCTAGACGGGTACGCACCCGTCGTAGAGGTGGAGGAATGCAAGCAGACAGTTCAGAGGAGCAGTGACCATTGACTTAGTGATAGAAAAGAGATAAAGATGCAGCAGTGTGGCGAAGAGACAGAGGTTGAAGGGAACCAGTAAGAGGAGGAGAGTTAATGAGACGAAAAGCCTTTGACTCCACCCTGTTGAGAAGAGCTGTATATGGGGAACCTCCCCACACATGAGAGTTGTACTCCACACAGGGGCGGATAAAACCCGTGTAGAGAGTCAACAACTGTGCAGGGGTAAAGAACGAACGGAGTCGGCTTAGCACACCCAATCTCTTGGAAGCAGATGTTACGGTACAAGAGAAGTAATATGATCTTTCCAAGATAAGTCCCGAATGAATGAAACCCCAAGCATGTTCAAGGATGATGCAGGATTAAGCCGAATATTATTAAACATTAGTGGGCACACCTGTGGAAGATTTTGTCGGGTTGATTGGTGTAAGAACTGAGTCTTTGATGCATTAAAAACAAGATTATTTTTACCCCAGTCAGAGATACGAGCCAAGTCAGACATTAGGTGTGCCATAGCCTCATCCCTTGTTTGTTGAAGTAACTGTTAAGATGGACGTTGCGGAAACCAGGTGAAGAGTGGAGTCATCAGCGTACGAGTGGATAAGGTTAGATGTACAGTTTAGGTCACTGATAAATAAAAGGAAGAGAGCTGATGATAGGACAGAGCCCTGAGGAACACCACTGTTAATAGATCTAGGTGAAGAATGATGGCCGTCTATAACAGCGGCTACAGAACGACCAGAAAGGAAGCTATAGATGAAGGCACAGATAGAAGGTTAAAAACCGTAAGAGGGCAGTTTGGAAATTAAAGATTTATGCCAGACTCGATCGAAAGCCTTTGAGATGTCACGTGCAATGACAAAACTTTCGCCAAAGTCCCGAAATGAGGATGACCAGGTGTCTGAAAGATAAGTGAAAAGATCGCCAGTGGAGCGTCCCTGACAGAACCCATACTGACGATCAGAAAGAAGGTTGTGATAGGAAAGATGCTTTAAACTATTTCGATGAAGAACGGACTCGAAAACTTTTGAGATACAGGATGTTAAAGCAATCGGACGATAGTTAGAGGGCTGGGAATGGTCACCCTTCTTTGGGACTGTCTGAATGAGAGCAAATTTCCAGCAAGAAGGAAAGGTACAAGTTGACAGACAAAGGCGAAAGAGTTTACCTAGGCAGCATGTAAGCACAGAAGCACAATTCTTGAGAACAACAGGAGGGACTCCATCAGGCCCATATGACTTGTTAGTATTGAGGTCTGTGATGGCAGGAAATACATCAGCTGAAGATATTTTAATGTCAGCCATGAGGAAGTCTGAGGGGGAAGTGACGGACGAACAGCACCGGAATTGTCTGAGGTGGAATTGGAGGAGAAAGTATGAGCGAAGAGATCTGCTTTAACAGTAGAGGAAATAGCTACAGAACCATCAGAGTAGAAAAGAGGAGGGAAGGATGATGAGGTAAAGTTGTTACAAAGGTTTTGGAGCGGGAAGAATTCGAGTTGGAGAGTTGAGAGCATTTCGTATGGATGAAATTATTTTTAGAAGAGCGAATAACAGAGCACGATTCCGGGCAGAAACGTAAAAATTATGTGATTCAGGGGTGGGTTGGCTCCGGTACCTTTTATAGGCCCTCTCCTTGTTGCGGACAGCATTAGAACAAGCGTGATTAAACCATGGCTTTCTTGCATTAGTCAAAGGATATGAGAAAGGAAAGTATACTTCCATGCCCAAGAAAATAACCTCCGCAACACTCAGATGGCTCCCGGCCACGGAAGCAATAATAATTCCATGGAAAATCAAAGAAGTACTGCCTGAGGGCCTCCCACTCCTCGGCTCCAAAATGCCATAGACGACGTTTCCCTGGAGGGTCCACAGGCCGTACCAGAGTGATAGGACAGGTTAAGGTGATAAGGTTGTGATCGGAGGAGCCCAACGGAGAGAAAAGATTAACAGAGTAAGCAGAAGGATTTGTTGTAAGGAAGAGGTCAAGTATGTTGGAGCTCTCTCCAAGGCGGTCAGGGATACGAGTAGGATGCTGTACAAGCTGCTCTAGGTCATGTAGGACAGAAAAGATGTAGGCTTGTTCACCAGATAGATCAGTGAAAGGAGAGAAGAGCGAAAGGTGGTGGTGAACATTGATATCTCCTAGAATGGAGACTCAGAGAAAGGAGAAATGGACAGAATGTGTTCCATCATAGAAGTAAGATAGCCGAAGAATTTTTGATAGTAGAAGTAGGGGATAAGTAAACAACACAGATATATTTAGTCACAGAATGACAGGAAAGCCGAAGCCAGAGTGTAGAGAATTCAGAAGAATCAAGTTCAGGAACACGAGAGCAGTATAAGTCGTTGCGTATATATACACAACAGCCACCTTTGGCTTTGAAATGAGTATAGAGAAAGTAGGAGGATACAGAGAAGGGTTTGCTGTCATTTGCCTCAGACAGCTGAGTCTCAGTTAGGAAAAGGTGAGGTTATGTTCAGTTTCTTATAATGTCTATTAATGGTCACTTTACTGTCACTCTTTTTCTTTTTTGCTCCCGTCCATCAAGTTTAATGCCGCTCTACCATCTTTGTTCAAACCAGTGGCTACAGGAAATTCATGAGCACTCCATTTTCCATCCATATATTCATTCACATTTCTACGAGCATATTTAATTTTTGTTTCGAGTTTGTTACTCAATTTTATTTTTCGTTTCCCGCGCCACAGGGAACATTAAGTTCCCTGTACAAGACGGCCTTGCAGGGGCGGTTGCTTGCTTGCGGTTGATGAATCTACCCGGCCAGGCAGACTAGGGTTACTCAGCAACAATAACTGAGTCCTGCACCTCAGTTCTACTAGCCTATTCCACTGCTGTCTTTGTTCAGACCACTGCCTATCTGAACATTCTTGTATTCACCATTACACCATTACTGTATGTACCTTTATGCGTCATGGCCTCTGCCCCCATTTTTACTTTTATCTTTGGTAAATTGCTCACAGGTCTTTTGCTCGTTTTACTTTTTGCATCCTGTCTTTCAAATCTGATGCAGTAGCATTCTTGCTCTAACCTGGCGAAGATCCCTAACACCTTTCACCTCAGTTTAAGGCCAGTTGTAATAAGAATGTAAAGCTGATTTGACTCGTGACCGTCAAGTTTCATTCTTACCTCATAACTAAAGCTGACTGAAATACATGCAACCACGACTTCGAATTTAACTTACGGGAACGACCCAAGTTTGTCGGATGAAAACAAACAGGCTTATTACCACTCTTGATTCTTACCGATCATATTCAACCTGATTTTCTCAGTTTTCGTGCTATTAAATTTACTAGAATATTCACAGACATGTCATTTTCAAGCAACACAGCTATAATGATAAAGCAGATCTCTTCGCTCAGACTTTCTCCTCTAATTTCATCTTAGACGATTTCGGTGTTGTTCCTCCATCACTTCCCCCTTCTGACTTCCTCATGGCTGACATTAAAATATCTTCCGCTGATGTAGTTTCTGCCATCACAGGCCTCAATACTAATAAGGCATATAGGCCTGATGGAGTCCCTCCTGTTGTTCTCAAGAACTGTGCTTCTGTGCATACACACTGCCTAGGCAAACTCTTTCGCCTTTGTCTATCAACTTGTACCTTTCCTTCTTGTTGGAAGTTTGCTCTCATTCAGCCGGTCTCAAAGAAGGGTGACCATTCCCAGCCCTCTAACTATCGTCCAATTACTTTAACATCCTGTATCACAAAAGTTTTCGAGTCAATGCTTAATTGAAAAATTTTAAAGCATCTTTCCTATCATAATCTTCTTTCTGATCATCAGTATGGGTTCCGTCAGGGACGCTGCACTGGCGATCTTCTCACCTACCTTTCAGACTCCCGGTCATCCTCCTTTCGGGACTTTGGCGAAAGCTTTGCCATTGCCCGTGACATCTCAAAGGCTTTCGATTGAGTCTGGCATAAATCTTTAATTTCCAAACTGCCCCCTTACGGTTTCTATCCTTCTATCTGTGCCTTCATCTCTAGCTTCCTTCCTGGTCGTTCTATTGCCGCTGTTGTAGACGGCCATCGTTCTTCTCCTAGATCTATTAACAGTGGTGTTCCTCAGGGCTCTGTCCTATCACCAATTATCTTCCTTTTATTCATCAATGACCTTCTAAGCTGTACATCTAACCTTATCCACTCTTACGCTGATGACTCCACTCTTCACCTTTCCATTCGGTTCCCGCAAAGCCCATCTTCAACAAACAAGGGATGAGGCTATGGCACACCTAATGTCTGACTTGGCTCGTATCTCTGGTTGTTTTTAATGCATCAAAGACTCAGTTTTTACACATATCAACCCAATAAAATCTTCCACAGGTGTACCCACTAATGTTTATTAATATTCAGCTTAATCCTGCATCATCCTTGAACATGCTTGGGGTTTCATTTACTCGGTACTTATCTTGGTAAGATCATATTACATCTCTTGTAAAATCTGCTTCCAAGAGATTAGGTGAACTAAGCCGACTCTATTCCTTCTTTACCCCTGCACAGTTGTTGACTCTATACAGGGGTTTTATCCGCCCCCGTGTGGAGTACAACTCTCATGTGTGGGGAGGCTCCCCACATACAGCTCTTCTCAATAGGGTAGAGTCAAAGGCTTTTCGTCTCATTAACTCTCCTCCTCTTATCGACTCCATTCAACCTCTGTTTCTTCACCGCACTGTTGCATCTTTATCTCTTTTCTATCGCTACTTTAATGGTCACTGCCCCTCTGAACTGTCTGCATGCATTCCTCCACCTCTACGACGGGCGCCTAACACCTGTCTAGCAGCAAACTCTCATCCCTTTTCTGTCTAACTCTCTAATGCAAGAGTTAACCGTTACTCCCAGTCCTTCATTTATGCAACAGGTCAATTCTGGAACTGTCTCTCTCTGTATTTCCTGCTTCCTATGAGCTCCAGTCTTTCAAACGCAGTGTGTCCAGGCATCTCGAAATGATCGGATTTTGAATTTGGCTTTCTCTTGTATTTTGTTTTTCTCTTGGAGGGAGCAATTTTGCGGGGTCGCGGCCATTGGTTCCTTCTTCCTCACATAGCGAAAAAAAAAATGCATTTCGTCTACTCTTATTTTCTGCAGGTGTTACCAGTTTCTTCCCCAAACTCAGCAGCTTCCTTTTCCCACCATCCAATTAGCACTCTATCATCCGTAAATAGAAGCCCAGACAGTTTCGCCTCAGTACACCCTCTCTTCAGAACCACTCCCCTCTCAGGCGATTTTCATTTACCTCTCTCAGCACGCCATTCATTTTCACAGACAATAGCCATGGTGATATCGATAGAGTATTACTACAAATTAATATTCAAGCCGAACCTCTCAGTCAATACAATACAAGACAGCTGCTCTCTAATGCACACTCTTAAAATTACCCCGCCCAGTGGTTCTTTGATCGTATTTTAACCCCTTTCAGCTATGCATTCATATACAAATTGACCACCCCTTGCAAAACCCAACTTCAAATTAGCATTCATGTCTAACCTCCCTTTCAGCAAACCAACCATTCATGCAGTTATTATTTTTTTTTTTCATTCCATGCACCCGGCACCATACAGTACCTCTTGCTCTCTGTAATCTCATAAGCTTTCTTCTGTATTGTTTTTTTCCTGGAAGGAACGGTTTGCGGGCTCCTGGACTTTGGTTCCTTCTTCCTTGCATAAAAGAAAAGAAAGAGGGAGAATAAAAAATAAGGGGAAAACGTAAAGAAGTATACAGTTTTAAAAGAGAGACAGACAGACAGACAGACAGAGATTAAAGACGGCTGATAATAAAGAGAACATTAAAGACAACGAGGCAGAGGTAAAACAGGTAATGCAGAGGGGAAAGGACGCAGAACACGTAAGACGGAGAGAAAATGATATCAAGTAGGGGGGGAAATAAAGAAAAGAAAGGAAACTGGAATATAAAGAAGAAAAGAGATAAAGAGCGTGATCGACCATGACGCAATGAGGATGCAGGAAGGAGAAATGAGGATTGAAGGAAAAAGATGGAAGAAAGAAAGAGGGAAATAAAAGAAGAGAAGAAATGGAATGAGAAAGAAAAAAAGTATGAGGGGAAAAAAGAAAAAAGTCAGAAGCAAATATAGGCAGACTGAAGCAAAAGAAAGAATGATAGAACAGAAAAGAGATAATAAATGATGAAGGTTGAGGAAGAATTTGGACAGGGATAAGGGAGAGAAAGACAGAAGAATGGAAAAAGGATGAAGAAGGAGGAAGGAGGAAAAACTATGGGCATAAAACAGGGAAAATGAGAAAACAGCAAAATGGGGGACAGTAAAAGAGGAAAGGAGAACTTACTGAAATAAAGGAGAGCAAGAACAGCCAAATGACGAGAAGGTAGAAGCTGTGGACGAAGCAGGATATAGAACGAGGTCGAGAATGGAATAATGAAGAGGAACAGAATTCTAGCAGGAAGAAGAGGACAGAGACCGAAGGAGGACGAGCAAAATAGTATAAAGAAGAGTAAGAAGAGCAGGAAAAAGAAAAGGAGGAAGGAAAGAAGTGATAGACAAAGAAAGAGAAATGCACAGAAAACATAAAGAATTAAAGAGAAGTAGAAAAAGAAGTGAAGGAAGAAGGTGAAAGACTGAGAAGGAGATATATGGACATTGAGCATAATGAAATAGAGACAAGAAAAGGAGGAAGAAGTAGTGATAGACGGAGACAGACGGACAGAGAGCATAATTAATGAAAAATAGGAAAGTAAAAAGAGGAGAAAGAAGACGAAGCGATAGACTGCGAAGGTGGTAGAAAATAAAGGCGTTATTCTCTTTGCTATAAGGAGTCCCTCGTAAAGTTGATAAAATCCTCTGGTTGTTGCAAAGAATATTCCGCAAATCAATAATCGCTGTAGGTAGAGTTGTAAAACGAGAATATATGGAGGAATGGCAAAGTTTTTTTTTTTTTTCCAGTAGGTCTGTGGGATAATTTTACTTAGCTCATTTTGTATGGTAATTATTTATTATAAGCAAATAAGAGTTACTAATAGAAATGATAAAAACCTCCCATACACTAAATGTTATAAATTTCAACCGCCCCTGACTCACGATGAATTCTTCACACCATAAAGAACTTAGTTTAACATGACTGTTTTGACATATGCGTGGTCTCATTTGCATTACTGCTTCCTTGTTGTTCAAAGCAAAGTCTTTATGTTTTATTTCTTATTTACCATCACCAAGCAAAAACGGAAGGCTTAATAATATCTAAACGAAGTCGTAAACTCAGTCTTATATTACCCCTTTCGAAGTACACGGTTGCCGACGCTAGGTGGGTAGCATTACGTACTGTAACAATCGAAAAACCTCAAGACGTCTCTGGGAGTTCGAACTTCTGCTCGCAAGGCAAGGTCGTCGCTGGTGCTTTCTAACCACAACACCAACAGGCTTCTGATAACTGTTTCTGAAGAGAAGTTGATTGTTGTGCATTAAAAAAAAAAGTCACACAAAATGCAATGGCAACCTTTACTCCTTTATATAAAAATATCCTCTAGAATAACAATGGTTTTGAAATTATCCCCATGCCTGGGTGATGTAGAGTAATTTAACTATCGGCAAAGGGCTGAGCGTGTTGGGTGGATTAGCAAGTGTATCAAGCAGGAGGAGGAGGAGAAGGAAGAAGACGACGATTGGGAAGAAGGAAAAAACAAAAATGGTTGAAGGCAGTGGATGTAAAGATAGCGCGATTGGATGTGGAGTGGAATGTTTGTAAATAGATAATGGAAGTTGGCCTACTATTCCGCTGCGTCTAATTAACCTTCGAGGCGCTTCGTAACTTTCCTTCCAGCAGTGAGCAGCATTTGTCGGAAGAGATACATACGAAATATCTCTCAGCTTGATAATATCACCCAACAGAGGTGAGTGAGGTATAGAAGAAGAGAAATATTAGGCGAGATTTTGTCCGCGACTGTACTGCGGGAAGACGTTGAATCACGAGAGGAAAAGCGGAGAAAATGCAGATGAAGATTTTAAAGTGGGAGAGGGTGAGAAGGATTGAGAGTGGAGTTAGGAGGTACGGGGAAAAGAAGTTAATGCGGTAGGAAGAGGAAGAAAAGAGGGGAGAGAAGAAAAAAGGATTAGAAAGGAAAAAAAAACATCAATATAAAGAACAGGATTAGGAAAATGGAGTGAGGGATATAAAGAAGAGTTTGGATTTAGAGATAGGTAGAAAAGGAAGAGAATGGGGATCAAGAGGATCAGAGGAAAGGTAAACTAAAGGTAAGAAAATGAAGAGCGCTATGCATATGAAGAAAAAACAACAAACCGCGGGCGAGAGGGTGGAACAAAATGAAACAGGAAGAGACGTGAAACAAGATGAGAAACAGGTGAAGGAAAAAGAGAAGAAAACGAACGGAAAAGAGTGGAAACAATGTACGGAGAGAGAGAGAGAGAGAGAGAGAGAGAGTTACACAAACCACACAGAATTTACATCCCTGAAGAAGTGGTTCAGCCGACGGAGATGAACACTTATTACAAAATCTCACGTATCGATGTGAAACACTAAGCCTTAAATGGTCATACTTTGTCGAACTTGCCACCTTCCTATCATCAGTGCTGCAGTGTAACAAGAGATTATGATGCTAGTCACGAAGCAGTGCCATAGAAGTGCCTTATTATGTCAGTTTAGGATAAAGGGAATATAGACTGGCATTAGGCTAACCCTGAAACCCTGTTTTTGGTGACAGAGCTGCTGGCATATTCTCCGTAGCACAGACGACTGGCCCATATTCTCAACGGTTAAAGCTCCATAAAAATTTTTCCTAAGCGACTTATTTTACTTAGTACACTTACTCTTATACGTGTTACATATGGTAAATCATTCTATTATTATCATGCTCTACACAGATAGCGTACAAAAGGGTATGAACCAGCCATAAAAAAAACTAAATCGGTAAGGAAGAGGCGCTGAGGATTCTCATTAACCAACGAGAATACGGGCTTCTGTTCCGCATATTCCTTTCCGATTAATTTTCAGTATTACACCTCAGCACTCTCTTGTATGCTATTTGATCGTTATGAAGATAATATTGCGATGCTGTGTGTAGAATCGCTGTGAAGGACAAGTTGAGAAATCGCCAAAAAGACAAAGATTACGGTTTCGGAAGATCACCAACACCTGTTCCGTGGTTTTGTATTTTGTTCATTATTTTATCATATCTTCTGCTTCTACATATAATACTGACATTTCTACGTAATAAACAAAGAAGTAATAAGATGCTACAGCCAGATATAAACCGCTGACAAAAAAGTGCTAGTAAGTCTCTAAAAGGAGACTACAGGCCTACTGTATCAGGTGAGTTGATTGGACAGATGAAATACTGGCATTGGTGAAGGACGTAGATCGACAGTACTGACATAGCAGGAGGGTGTGATCTTGGACGTTTCACCACAGACAGAATACATGTGACGGATGCTGGGGAGGATGTATGTGAGTGAATGTGAAAGTAGGAGGAAGAGGAAAGGAGAAAGAGAATGGGTTGATGTGATGTGAGAATCACGAATAAGTTGCCGTATACAAGAGGAAATAAAAGAACATTCATTCGATGATATATACATACAGATCCATTACAAGTGGAAATATTGGGTGGAAGAGAGACACAGGTTAGAGCTTAAATTCTTTATTTTCTTCATCGTTTCAGGCAACGCAGAACCCACCTCGTTTTTTGTCTTCTCTGCCATACATTTTATATGTCTCTTCCGGACATTCGTTTAAATCACTGATCAATAAACTTAGGGCATAGACACTGGTATTTACTGCAATAATGCAGTTTCGTCAGTACGAGAAACTCATTTTAAAACGCCTCACACCCGTCAAACTGTTTCGTCATGATCGCCTTACCTATTTATGTTTGGTTATTACAGGGTTAATCACAGCCCAATATAGCGAAAGCACACCAGTCCCTAACGCATTAAAGGAGATACGTCAATACGAGGCATGTATTTTAAAACTCTCCTCACACACCTCTCAAATTATTTCGTGACATCTTCGCGAGACATAGTTTGGTTTGGATATTAGAGAATCTTTTGTTTGGAGCACGTTCTCCCATTCTTTAATAAATTTCGTCACTAAATGTTTTTTTAAGCAGATTCCAAATTGAATTTATTTGGGGGGAGAAATTATTGTTTTAAAAGTTAGGTTAGGTTAGGTTACGTTCGTTTATAATAATTACTTGGTTTGTTAATACCGAGTAATAACAAGTAATATTTAACATTTATTTCACTAAAAAAAATTTCAATGTTTAACGCTTGAACTCAGAAATCACTGCAAAATCTTCTTGAACAGGTCCATATTTTATCTTCTACGCCATACGAGTTCACAGATCTTTTGTGCTTGGACTATAAGCGTTAATTAATGCTGAAATTCTGTTACTGTGAGGTGCTATTCTTAAATATTATTATTAACCTTATTAACCTATCTATCTATCTATTGCCAGACGCCTCAATCCCGTTTGGGGTGGCCACAAACAAATCGCCTCCAAGTCGTCCTGTCCCCCCCGCCATCGCACTGCCCTGCTCCCAACTCACACCCCCCTCTCTCATATACCTCTCCACCCCATCCCTCCATCTCATCCTTGGCCTCCCCCTCCCTCTTCCCCCATCCACCTCACTCACATACACTCTCTTCGTCAGCTTCTTCCACAAAATAAATTCGATTTTGGAATCAACTTATAAAAACTGCATCAGTGACGAAATTTAAATAACAAGGGAGAACGTGAACCAAAGATCACTGCAGGATTATATCACAGACCTGGCAAGTAAAAACACACCGGTATTCAACGTAATAAAGCAATTCCGTCAATAAGATTAACATATTTTCAACTCTCTCCTCACGCACTCGTCAAACTGCTTTGTGCCCGAAGGAGCTACGTGTCAGACTCTCAGACACACGAACGTCCCGAGGGAACGCGGTGTCGGATGGCGCGGCAAACACTCACCCCTTACCTCGCCTGAGCCGTCACTGCCAGACCAGTGTGTCTGCTGCGACTGGGTGACAGCAACCCGGCCGGTGCCTCGTACTTTCCACGCGTGCGCTCCAGCTTCTCCCTCCCTCTCTGCTCCATCAACTTCTGTGTAGCCCGAAACAGAGAAGATAAAGAATTTAAGTTCACCTGCGTCTCTCTCCCACCTAATATATATATATATATATATATATATATATATATATATATATATATATATATATATATATATATATATATATATATATGTGTGTGTGTGTGTGTGTGTGTGTGTGTGTGTGTGTGTGTGTGGAGAGAGAGATAGAGAGAGAGGTAACTGTCTACAGCACTTTTGTGATTGCCTAATAGGCTAATTACATTTACATTTTGAGCACCAAAATTCCTTAACTGCTACATATATTATCAGGAGGAAGATGAATACATCAAAAATTTGCCGGGGATTTAATTAAAAGGACGCCGAAGTGCTGTCCAGCTGATACGTAAAGATCCAGTGTTTACCGAAATATTATATTCATTATCAAGCGTTTTCTCTACAATTACACGTCCAGCACATTCTTAAAAAACATCTAATCACATTACGTTGCATATAACTCACCTAAATAATGGTAAATCTCCAAACAATGGTGACACTCGGCCAACCGCCCAATCAGCTGGAGGAGCATTTTTGTTGACATGTTTTCTCTTATTGCCGTATGATGGCAGCACGTTCTGGGACGCTAGGACGCCGTTGCCATAGCAATGTCGGCCAGAGCCAGGAATACCGCGCGGCCAGTTCAAACCATTTTCTGAGGCCCGTCGCCTACAGTCGTATTCCGCAGTGAAAGGGAATAATTCATAGAACGACTATAGTCATAAAACGCAGCGAAAGTGTATATATATATATATATATATATATATATATATATATATATATATATGAGAGAGAGGGAGGTGGTTTAATGGAGTTGCTGAGGAGTAAGTATAAGAGGGATGAAGGAGGGAAACAGGAAAGTCGGATGACCAGAAGGTGCAACGGGAGAGAGAAATAGAGAAGGAATAAGAGAAAGGAGGAATGAGGAAGTGCAAAGAGAAAAGACAGTTTAGATAAGTAAGAGAGTGGGATAATAAATGATGAGGAGGAAAAAATGAGATTAGCAACAGAAAGGATTTACGAGTATAAAATATGAGTAGAAGACAAGATAAACGTAGGAGGGAAATGACGAAGAGATAGAGGAAAAACAATATTAACTACTATGTAAAATGTGAAAAAGAGGAGGGAAACACAGACAAGGCTTGACAAGGAAACGGTGAGAGGAAGCTAAATAAATGAGAGAAACGGAAGACCAACAAATAGGAGGGTGAAACAAAGAAGAGGGATGGAATAAAAATAGAAACGGAACATCAAACACAAGGGAAAAGTAGACAAGAAATTTGAAACAGGGGAGGAAAAGGGAGAACAAGCAAGAAAAATGAAAAAAGTAACATGGAAGAAAGATAAAGAATAGGGAATTAACGCTGTTCTTGAGGAGAGACTATATATAAGTAACATTTCAGGCTTCGTAATACATTTGTCTTGGTGATTTATTTTGTGTATTGCATCCTGATATTCCCCCTTTTGTTTTTCATATATTCTTAAGCACTGACACTATTTCCGCTAATAACATACTCGAGGATTTTGAGGAGCACTGTTCAGAATAAATCGCAAAGAAATAAGTGCTCAAAATTCTCTGAACCCAGTTAGAATGTAACCTCTGGACTGTAGATGGTTTTTTCCTGTCGTAGATTTAACCCTTTGGTTGCGGCAAGTTTTCATGTCTAACATAGTCTGTAGAGGCAGTAGTAGTTGTGGCCCCAGGTTCAGCAGAAAAGTTAACCCAGTGGACTACAGGCCGAACTTGCCCTCCTTCAGTTCACCATCCTTCGGGGGATGGGGAGGGAGTTGTGGATGCTTGTACAGTCAGACACTGGAGGTGCATTGCTATATCGGTGCCACCACATGAAGCCGTCGCTCTTCAGCATCAAAAGATGTGAAAATATTTGTATCCGAATACCAAAGAGCAAATCGTCTTAAACAATCTTGCTGCTATTTTCTTTTTAACCATATAAATCTGTTCGGTATAGTTTTTTTTTTTTTTTTTTTTGTCCAAACCTGTCATATCTCCCTTTGAGTACTGAGCTGTAAAACTGAACTAACACGAATATCATGCTGCACTCACAGAAAAGTAATATGGAAAGGATCTAGAGCAGTAGTACTGTCTTTTTCTGAAAATGACTTACGTGAAATAAGTTGCAAAATAACGAATATCTGGCCCAAGTTAGGGCTGAGGAACTATATTTATCTTTTCCAGCTAAAGTGAGACGGTTTTACTGAGCTGATAGAGTGTATAGGAATATGAGAGTGTTAACGAGTCACAGACATTGAAGCTTGTGCCATTTCGTTATTAACTCAGTTATCTTTATTAACAACATATACGGTAACTCATTTTCCTTGTATAGTACCATGAGATTATAGATTATTGATGATGACGGGAGGCAGACATTCACAGAAGAGCCTATCATCATCATCATCATCATCTGTTTGACTAATACGTAGAGTGAGAGGGATTCATGAAGAGTGAAGTGCAGAAGCTGGAAAACGACCAAGCAGTTACCAGTAAATGTGGGAAACACATATTCATTCCTCAATCAACCCTTCAGAAAATCTATGCAAAATGACACGCATTCTTTCTGTCTCCAGACGATTTTATTCGGCTTATGGCTGACTTTTTGAACTGGAAGTGTTATATGGAGTCGTCATTAACCCCTTTATTGCTAAACGTCAGTCCAGATTTTAGTAACATCACCATCATGTTTTCCGCAGTAACATCGACCAATATCTGGAGGAGCAGGAAGGAGGACTTTCTGCTAGGACTCTTAGCGTCTTTACTACGATGGCCTCATTATTGCGCGACCTTGGACCAATTTTATTAAGCACAGGGAAGGGACTGTTTCTCATTGGTTTCGAAGACTTGATTATACCTGTTCCTTAACGGTTTATTTTCCAGTTTACATTAATAATCCTTATTCTGTGTTACTGATGCAAACTTTCGATGTTTAATGGAGAGAGAGAGAGAGAGAGAGAGAGAGAGAGAGAGAGCAGGTACTAAAATGAATTTGAGAAGCACTCAGACTGCAACATCTCGGCCAGCCTAGTGGTCTAAAGGCCGAAATTTACTGCATCGTGTGACCTTGATCTTCGACTGAATACTCTGAACATGAATTTCTTCATTATTGCACAACCTATAACACTTCCATCAAGTTGGTCAAAATCAGATAAAAACTGAGTTGACATTGCCTAATGACCCTGATCTTTGACCCTTCCCTATGACCTTAACCTTTTTTTTATGTGTCCGATTCTGGGCACAGGCTTCACAGCCTGCTCCCAAGGACAAGTAGTCCTCCTACATACCATACACCTCCAGATGTCACCACTTCAGCACTAACACCCACCGTCCATAATGAATACATGCTAGGGCTGTCTCAGCCGGGATTTGAACCTGGGTCCAGTAGGACTGCAGGCCACCTTTCTACCCATTGAGCCACGTCTCCCCTTGATTGTTCTCAAAATCGAATCTCCTTATCCTTGTGTTGACCTGAACCCTTCCGTATTGCTTAGTCTAAATAGGACCACAACTGTTTCAGCTGACTTTCCCAGGTAATATTGGCCTTTGACCAATTCTTCTTAAAAAAAGAAGAAGAAAAAAAAAAAAAAAGCCAGCACCTTGGGTAGTCCTCAACCGATCCACCAAATTTGATCCCAGCTATATCAAAACTAATTTATTAATTCCGATCACACAGAAAAACAGGGCTCAAACTTTGACCTTGCTCTGTGACCCCGACCTTTGACTGTTCTCAAATCAAAATCATTCTTGCCTGACTCTTGGCCCTTCCATCAAGTTTGGATCACATCGGATCAGAACTGTTTAAGCTGACCTTACCATGTGCCCTTGACCTCTGATATATTATTCTAAATCAGATATAGGTCACCTGGTTGGCTGACTTCCAACATTCCCACGAAGATTTCTCTCGAAATTAGACAAAAATTGTTTCAGTTATTTCCTTAACACACAGACACACTGGCCAGCATTTACCTTTGCCCTGTGACCTTGACCTTTGACTGTTTTTAAAATTCTTATTCTTGCATCACCCTTAGCCCTTTTCCGATGCTTGGTTCAAATTAGATAGCACCTGATTAGATTGAATTTTGCGGGTAAATATTTGACCAAACCCTGTGACCTTTATGTTTGACCTATTGTTCTATAAACGATAGGTGTAATCATTGGCTGACCCTCAACCTTTCCTCTTAATTTGGATAAAATCGGAAAATTCTTTTGAACTTTAACACACACACACACACACACACACACACACACACACACACACACACACACACACACACACACACACACACACACACACACACACACACACGTTTCGTGGCGCGGTCGATAGAGCACTCGACTCCCTGTTCAAGTGACCGGAGTCCAAACCCCAACCTGGTAGCACTTCTGGTGTGGGGGGGTGAGCACTCTCCTGTCAGGTGTAACTCAAGGCGTGCTGTGGTGGAAGACCCTCAAGGTTCCATGCTCGGCGGAGTAAAAATTAAGTGTTCTCCCCCCTTGCGTCTACGCCTTACTCCATCCTCGGTGAGGTAGTGTGTCAGAGCTCCGCAGGAGCTGCCAGGGGTCAGCCTCTGGCCCACGTCGGTCAGGATACTAGATTAGGGACTTGTGTGTATAGTCAGTTTTTGGCTGTAATAAATAAAGAAACCGAAAATTATTGATCTCCATCTATTACTACAGGTGGAGATCTGTGTAGCCATCAATATTTTGTATTCGTCACTTTTTGTCTCCGATTTTCATCATACTTCCTGAGGATGTACAGAACCATGATCCTACTACACTGACCCATTTCAGTGACCTTGGCCTACTTTCCAAGGTCGCAGGTCCAAAATTTTCAAATAATCATGAATTTCCGACCCAAGTTTACTCCAGAACTATTATCGATACATAAATATAGAAGGAAATCCCGTGATAAAAATTTTGTCCAGACATTTGTATGAAAAACCTGAAGGTCATTCATGCGTGACATTATATTTCAGACACACCACTTTTCAACTGTTCATCCATACAGGAAAACAAAACATAAATGAGGCACTTTTGGATGGCAGCCTGACCAGCGGTTTTTGAGTTATTACCAAAAACAAATTTGTGCCTGTCTGAAATTTTACCCACATTGCATTTTCATTCAGAAAAACTCAATTTAGGTAATAACATGCTACAGTTAACTACCCCAAACATGTACGCAATCTACCACAGAAATGTCAGATTTGACCACTGACCTCATTTGGGGGACCAACGAGTATAAAGTATACCATTGTCGGGTATGCATGTGAGTGGTTACGCAATTGCTATTTCCACACACGGATTTGTATTTAGGTTATACATTAAAGTTACTTCGGGACAAAATCTGATCTATAACTGTCTGCTGTCAATAGTTATACCAAGGCCATCACTTTCGATTATAAGTACACCCAAGTACAGTACGTCAACGGTCAATATGAAGGTTGTAACAATTCAATCTTAGCGCATTCAGGAGTTCAGCAATATTCTCATAGATGGGGATTAGTAACTGTTGTTGGCAGTTGCAGTCTTCTAGGTGTTGTTGTTGTTGTTGTTGTTGTTGTTATTATTATTATTATTATTATTATTATTATTATTATTATTATTATTATTACGGCATTACTATTATTACGCACATATACACGGAACAAAACATAACAATTGCTTTCGCTTCGCGAACGAGGTTGTAACAGATAAAGGGAAAAGTAGTGTGAATCTCTTATACTACATAAAAAACTGCCCATGGTTGGTTTACTGTTAAAAGCAGGCTCCAGTAAGTCGTCACTAGATAAGATTTCCCCCAAAAAAGATATTCATATAGTTGTATACTGCTCCTATGTGCTATGGCGAACGAGATGCCTATTTCCCTTTTGCTCCGTAGGCTGGCATATCTCCATCTTGAATGCTGAGCCTTTACAGTTGATTATCAACAGAATAGTATGCCAGTAACGAAGAGGTAATATGCAAAGGTTCTACAGTTGTTGCATTTTTTCATCCACTACGCTACGTAAAGTAAGATACACATGGACGAAAATCTGAGTCACGAAAAGATGCTCGAACTATAATACAAGATAAACAGCCAAAAAGAAAGGTGGGAGAGATCTGTCATTATGCTGCTGCTCATGCTTCTTCTACTGCTGTTCCAGGCACCAGCTGCGCAATAATTATAAAAATGAATCAGTACTAGAGCACGCAAGCTCGAGATGATTATTTTTATCAACAAAATGCAGAATACATAGTTCCCTAAACTCTTCGTACATAACTACTTGCACATACAGGGGTCTTATTCGTCATGTGTCAGAAACAACTCTCAGCCACTGGGGACCAAAGTTTATGATCAAGCAAGCCAAACGATTTTCGTCTAGTTAACAGCTTCGCTGTTACTGCCTCACGAAATTCTCTGTCACCTGCCGCAGTGTAGCATTTTTATCTCTTTATGTCGCTATTTCTATGGATGCTGATCTGAATTATCCGCTTCCATCCCTCATCCATTACGACATGCTAGTAGCACCCGGCTGGTAGCGTACTCACCCTTTTTCTTTTCAGCATTGTAATGCAGGGGTTAACTAATACTATCGACCACTCATGTGTGCAACAGATCAACTCTGGGACTGTCTTCCTTAAGCTACAAATCTCTGCCAATGAATCCCTGTCGTTTAAACCCCATTAGTCCAGGCATCCCCACATGAGCGGGTCTTTAATTTTGCTTCTTTTTAGTTTTTCATTGATGGAAGAAAAAAGACAAAGATTTTGCCGTAGTTTCTTCCTTTGCTTTCGTTTTTTTTTTTTTTTTTCATATAAAAGCAAAGGTGAGGAAAATGACTGGAAGAGTGTATGAAAATGAGGTTGAGGGTGATGAGGAGGGAAAGACCGGGAATAAGGTGGAGATATGGGGCTAAAATGTACAGTATATGAATAAAGGTAGTGTGAGTTGGTGGAAGGGCAGCTTGATGGCTGAGGATGGGATGACAGAGACGATTTGTTTGTGGTCATCCTGTTGTGATTATGGCGTCTGGCCGAAGATAGAAAGAAGAAGAAGTCAGAGTCTTGGCATATACTGCTGCTGCTCTACACAGCATCGTTTGAATCGTGTTAGAGCGTTATTTATCTTTACCAACACGACAGAAAGCAACTAATAAATAGGTAAAAAATGTCAAGCATCATGCTGCTGGTGCTGGTGCTGGTGCTGCTGTCGCTTCAGTCTGTCAGTGCTAAACCCCTGAAGTCCAGGATATTTACTTCTACCGTACAAAACAACAGAAAACAAGTAAGCAAAGGGGAAGAGTTGGGAGAAGTCAGGCATTGCGCTGTGGTTCTGTTGCCGCCCGACATCAGTAGCACTGCAATCAATATTTCCGCATGACCAGAGGGGAGGGAGGCAAGGGATGACCATGCTCCTTACCTGGTTATCTCCCACATTGCTTGTAATAATGATTATCTATTTAGTGTGATATATTGTGAAAGATAAAGCGTGCTTGCAGCTAATGGAGGAGAGGGAGAGGGTGGGAGCCAGGGCGCACGCGTGGGAAGGACGAAGCAGCGGCCGGGTTGCCTAGCGGAGCGAGTGGCAGTGACAGTTCGGCCGAGGGTAGGGGTGGGAGACACCGCCGCGCCACCTGACACCGCCTTGCCCCGATACGTTCGTGTGTGTAAGGCTCGGACGTGTAACTCCGAACACGAAACAGTCTGACGAGTGTGTGAGGCGAAAAGTTTTAAAATGTATTCCTCGTAATAAGGGAGTTGCTTTATTGACTAATATATGTGTTATTTTAATTAAAGTGGTCAGTGATACAGCCCTGTAATATCCAAACAAAAATATGTATGGCGAAAATGAAACAGTATAACGGGTGTGTGAGCCGATAGTTTTGAAATAAATTCCTCCTACTGACCAAGCAGCATTAGTGAATTAAAATACTGGTGTGGTTTAACTTTGCTGGTCAGTGATATAAACCTGTAATGTCCGGAAAATTATGTATATGTATGGCGAAGAAGACAAACAGTTTGACGGACGTGTGACCCGAGTTTTTAAATATACTCAAGGTACTAATGGGACTGGTTTAGTACGTTAAATATTGGTGTTTTACTGTTACGTGCCATTGATATAGCTCTGTAACATCCAAACAAAATTATCCAAAGAGAAGATAAAATAATTTGACGGACGTGTGAAGCGAGAATTTTGAAATATGTTTCTCATAATAATGGAACTGCTTCGTGCACTGAAGTCGGTGAGCTTTAGTAGTATATGATGGAGTTTTGTAATGTCCAAAGATATATATTATATAAAATATATATACCGAATATACTGTATATATATATACATACCGAAAAATAATACATAAATACACCGAAAAAGACACTAAACAGTTTGCACACGTACGAAACGAGAGTTTTGATAATTAATCGCACTGACAAAATTGCTTTACTGCGTTAAGACGTGTGTGCCTTAATTTTAGTGGTGAACTTTGAGATAAAGTTATTATGAATATAAAGCAAGTGATACATCCTCTAATGCCTCGAAATTATATCCAAGGAAATGAGAACAACTGCAGTTATAATAAAATATAATACGAAAAAGCCCAGTTAAGGTATCTATAAAGAGATTGTGAATTTTGTGCTGGTTCACTTTTCAAATAAAGAAAATCCATTGCAATAACGATAGACACCCGACATATTATAACCTATTCCAGTTTGCTCATAACTGTGGAACTGCCTGAGGATTGATGGATAACACCCAGAATTATTTATTGAAATTTGAGTTATTGTGTGAGTTATCAGAACACTTACTGTCGAACTGTTTAAACAGAAGGATCACCTTCACCTGTATCATGATAAGTAAGGTATTGTATGAATGTTACTGTGAACACCTATAATGGAACATATTGTGAAATCGTGTGGTCAGTACAAAAATTCACACCCGAATCAAGATAACCTAAACCTACCACGCCAGAATAAGTTTTCTACAACGCACGATTGAAAAAAAATCATCTTTGATCCCAGATAAGGATTTCAGTGCCGCATAAGCTCAGTCAAAACTCCGTGTACACATCACTGACCGTAAAAGAAAGGGTGCAAGAATGTGAATACCATGAAATAAAAGACTTGGAAATAACAGATGACAGTAAAGTATTTATAACATTCAAGAGGAAAGCTAGTCTACAGTGCTACCCAAACACAACTCGTATTCATGGTTGTGGAGACGGTGATTAGGCAATACAAGCTTAATATAAGTGTTTGGTGGTGAGTGTGAGGGCTGCTGTGGGTAAACACTCTCAGGCAGCTGTACCCTCCTCTGGCAAGTTTGATACACCGGTGAAGAAACTGAAGCCAGATTCAACAGGCAAGTTTATTCTTTTGTTAAGTCTGATCTGTGTTCATTGTCTATTGTTTCATATATCCACCACCACCGAACACTGGAAGCAAGGCACAACTTCACAGTAAATTCAAAGGTCAGAGAAAAGGTAAAAAGAGAACTACAAAAACTAAAACAGTTTCAAGCTAGAAATAATAATAATAATAATAATAATAATAATAATATAATAATAATAATAATGACGATGATAATGATAAACTATTTTTTTGGCAGTCATGTACGGTATTTCCTGAAGAACATTAGTATAAAAAATTAAAATCACTTCCAATCCTCTCGACTTCATCCCTTGTGGCGTATCACTCTAAAATCTGGTAGGTTTGATTCACTAATGAATAAACATACCAGAGTTACTCCCTGATTACTGTGAAATCCTTGTTGGAAAATGGGATTAGAATGATGAACTTGCTACGATTTGTCTGTCCCCATACCAAATCGTTTCCATATCCAGAAATATGACAAGCTGATCCGCCCTTAATAAAAATTTGATCATATTCTCTCTTCGGTACCGGTAGTCGTGTGACTCCTTGATAACTTCGAGGTGAAGAAGAAGTGGCCTCTGTTTCTCTCGGCTCCATATCAGGTCATATTTGCTCACCTTTCCCTCGTCGCCAAACCAGATTACAGTATATTCGAGTATCTCCCTAAAATTTGGCAGATATGATAGAACAATGACGAAGCTTTGGATTAATTGCCTGGTGGCCGTGAATATCCCTAAATGAAGTCGGAGTGAGGAAGTGCATTAACTATAATTCCTCTTGTCCCAAAATCATGTTCCATCCCGTTATCTGCCTTCACATCTGGGAAGTGTGAACCGCCACTTAAGAAACTCTTGACTGATTACTTTATCTAGTGATTGTGATTTCCCATAATGAACTCTGGGACGGACAAATGAATTCCCAAGATTTTTTTTCTTTTTGGGCCAAAAACCTAGCGAATTTGATGCACAATAAATGATATATAAAAAGAAAACTGTGGACCGAAATTACGAGTATTATATCTAATGATCGTGGATTATCTTAGTGAAATGTGAGAGGGATAAGTGATTTCGCTGCAGTTCTCTGTCTCTCAGTTGCATTTGTCCTCATACTTCTCTTCCCGTAATCAATTGACACTGTTTCCTGTTGTGCAAAGAAAACTGTGACCTGGGCCAAATCAGGCTTTAAAACCTATGCAGTTGAACAAATCCTGCACGTAGTCCTTTCTGAAATTGCGCTGGTGCTAATGAAGTTCCCAAAAGTGTAGCAGTACCGTATATTAGTAAAACTGCGTCCAATATAATGCAGTGGAAATTGGGAGTGCGGTTGTTGTGGTGGTGGTAGCTAATGGTGGTGATGCAATAGAAAGGCAGCAGTGTTGAGAGCTGTTATCGTAGTATAGTTTTTCAATGTAAAAGTATTTTCTTATAATAATCTGAATGCATTTTGAAAAATATGAGCACATGGTTTTGTTTGCAAAGCATAACCCTAATCTCGAAGGCCTGAATGATGTTTGAATTAGGTCATTTCATTGAACATGCTGCTTCTTAGCTTTTTTTTTTTTTTTCCTCGCTCCATCTTTTAGCATGGCGGAAATTCGTCGGAATGGTGATAATAATTCACCTGCCAATCCGCAATTGCCCCGGACTAGGCAGTTCAATTACGACATTTAAGGCGAGGGTGACCAGTCTCGCTTTCTCATGAGTGGCATTATATGAGCAATAAATCCAACCCTAGCCCCTCCTCAGATGTATACCTTTAATGGCTCCATCCGGTTGAAGTGCCTTAACCCGTAGATCATCAGGTGCCCAGCCTAGTAAAGTGCTACCTTGGGCGCAGGAAACTGCTTGACTTGTCACTCATAGTGGATTCAGCCGAAAGTAGTATTAACTCGATTGAGTGGATGGTGGGCGGCCTCACCGACCACCAGTACAAACAGTCCAAATAGTTTCGGGCTCATATATTGCAATTTTATCATTACAGAATTTTCACTCAAGTGGTTAGGGGCAATAGAGAACAGAATGTGGTGTTGACGCAATATTACGAACACAGTGCAGGTGAGGGGCGTCCTCCCATGGTGGCATTGATATAGCCGGACAGCAGTGCTGCCCAGTTATACAGAAGTCCCTCAGTTCCTTCCCCATCCTCTCCAAAGAGAATGGTGAACTGCAGGAAAAGAGGAATTTCAGCCTGCGGTCTGCTGGGTTCAGATGAGCCTTGAATTACAACAACATTAATCATCACAGATTTCACATGATGCGGCTGCAGGTGGTTCAAAGCAGAATGTGGTATCAGTCCATTATAGTGTTGTACACGAGTCTGCATATCGATTATATATTATTAATTTGCGACGAAAATGTTGTGTGGGGAAGTTGTTTTAATTTATGAAGTAAAGTCGCAGAATGCATCTAAATAATCGAATGAGAACTGAAATTTTACCGTGTGCGGTGTGTACGCTTTACAGCTTAATTAATGCAACCGTCACAACACTAACCCTTTTGAAGCATGCAGGATACTCGCGTTGGCATCCCTACATCAAACGTGTGCTGGTTGCTGTATGAATTAATGATGCGTGTGGCCGAGGCTTGTATTCTGTGTTGGTTTGGAAAATTCGAGACTTCTTTCTTTTACGATTTATTTTACACATACCCGCTCTGTTTCCTTTATATATGCAAACTGTTCTGATACTAAAACGCTAAAAAAAAAAAAAAAAGGTATGTCAAGAAGTAATGTGCAAAATAAATCGCTAAGTTCCATAACGAAGCCTTCCGTGCTACGTGGGATACAGGCCTGTGTCATTGTGATTCCATGTTCACTGTTCATCCCTCTCGTGGCCATGTTGAACTTGAGTACTTTATTCTCGCTAGTGTCAGGCAGTTTCATTATGCTACGGGTAATGAGTTATCTGAAAGGAGCATTTCGAGTTACATGGAGAGAGAGAGAGAGAGAGAGAGAGAGAGAGAGAGGAAGTAAAAAAAAAAAAATTGCGGTGGTGCTGTGAATGTTCTAGAAAGCATTAGCAGAAAGGCAGATAAACAGAGAGAGATATTTGAGACGGGAGTAGCCTATGTGGGTTGGAGAGAGGACAGTCAGATAGCAGAAGACATGGTGACATGGAGGCGATTTGTTCATGCCCACCCATTATGGGGACAAAAGCGCCTGGAGATTATGTAAATAGATAAGTGGACGGACATACACACAGACGGACAGATAGATAGCATTTATAGATTGACTGAGTGATTCTTCTGCCAATCTGTGTTTGTTGTTTCATACTCATTAAACCGGTACCTTTGCATGTCTTGCTACAACAAACGATTTTTTTTTTCTTTTTGGTCTAGGGGAAATTTTTGTAGTGACGGCTCATGAGGTCTATTTCAAATGACTGCAGTTCATAAAGTCACTCCATAAAGAGTAAAATCGTCTTGTGTTAGCAAGAATAAAACACACACACACACACACACACACACACACACACACACACACACACACACATCAAAAGATATCTTGGGGCTGAGGGTGTCACAGTACAATACACCATGCCATACTGTTATACATATCCGTGGCGTATATTCCAGTATCATCCATGCTTCTGTGTATTGCCCTTAACTATGCCTCTAGATAATATGAGAGAGAGAGAGAGAGAGAGAGAGAGAGAGAGAGAGAATGAGAATGAGAATGTAGGGTTATTCACATCTTTTCTTAGTTTTCTTCTACTCTTCTTAAATTGATGCCTCTCAAAATAAATTCCTGCATGTTTTCGATCTACAGTACTTTTGTGCATAGCCAACATAACACGGCACTTTTGTATACCGGTACCCATTATCTGATATTCATAAATCTATTGTCCTATAATAAATTAGTCTAAGTTATCTGTCTATCTATCTATCTATCGCCAGACGCTTTAATCCCGTACGTGATGGCCACAAAACAATCGCCTCCATGTCGCCCTGTCCCCCGCCATTTCACTGTCCTGCTCCCGGCTCATACTCCGCTCTCTTATATAGGCCTACCTCTCCATTCTATCACTCCATCTCATACTTGGCCTCCCCCTCCCTCTCACCCCCTCCACCTCACCCCCATACTCTCCTCGTCAGTCTCTCGTTCACCATCTAAATTATAATTTCCGTAATTCTTGCAGCCGGGTGTTTTATTGAACACTTCTATCGAAATCACTTTATTTTTCTTATATATGAGAGATTTTCTTGTAATTCTTCTGCTTTTCCTTAGATTGATTTTCTTAAGCAATCCCTGTTTTTAAGCTGTATAAATGATCGCCATATGATTCCAGTCATTTTCGCCCATTTATCACCAAAATTGCAGCTTATTTTACAGAATTGCATATTAATGATGGCCTGCCGAACAAATACAAGTTTTCTGCATCGGTCAGGTTGCATATTTAAGTTGCCCCGAACTCTGTAGTTTGACTTTCATCTTCTTCCCCGTTGGATTTGTTTCTTCGTGAAGAGGGTTTAGTATGCTAAGTAATAGTGTTCGAATTAAAGATTTTTTTTTCGCACCAGTTTTACTCTGCACTTCTTACATATACCAATCTGAATACACATTCTACCAGGTTATCCATTTTTATTAACTACAACCATTTTAATCGTGATGAGGGGGTTTCGTCTATCCAAAACTGAATAAATCGCTCCGCAGCAAAAACAATACTTGAAGGAGTTACATATATCCGGCTCTGACAGTGTATACCGGTACTACTCAGGTTGGGAAACAAACACATACCGAACACCATGGCTCCAGACACGTACACAGTGTAGTTCATTCACTTTACTTTGACATTTTGGTCCTTTTGTTGTCTGTTTCCTGTAGCTCAGTGGCAAAAAAAAAAAAAAAAAAAAAAAAAAAATACGGTCCTGTATCCTATCCACAGGACTTCTTCGTGACTAGCACCATATTCCAGACTTACTCTCTTGCCATAGCTAAACATTCAAGATGGAGAAGTGGTACATGTATTTTTATGCCTAGTTATGCTAAAGTGAAGTGTTGGCTGTAACTAACGGGAATTACGCTATATTGTATATTTTTATAGTAAGTGGTTGGTTATTTTGATGATGAACACTATTAATCCGCTGAAAATAAAGCTTGTTTTAGTTTACTGTAAAACTAATAGGATTAGCTGGGGATGGGGGAGCATTTAATACAGGCTTCGGTGTAAATGACAGTCATGTTTAGCCTACACAGATATACAGTAGTACCGTACACTTCTAGTGAACAGTTTTGAATCATCATTAAAATGTGTTTTATTCATATTAATGATACGAGAGTTTCCAGCCTAATTAACGAATCCATGTCTGATATATTCACATTGGTTCCTAAGTATTACGAGTATGCTGTATAATTGTGGTGTTGCTGATGGGTGTCATCACGTCGTGGGACAGTGCAATCGAAAAATTGAACTGACTTCGTCTTATCCCTCGGAAAGAGGAGGATGGACTACAAATGTGCAACTTCGACATAGAGGCCACCGAGTCCAGATGAGCCTGGAACCATAGCAAAAACAACTATAATTCTTTCACTTTAAGTAGTCGGAAATTTTCGTTATTTTGCAGGATATCGGTATTTACCGCATCTCAGTTGCAGAAAGGAAAATACTACGGCTAAGCATACTCTCCATAAAACATCATCATGACAAATACCTTATTTTGGTGCTCAACTCTTGTCACAACCCAACATTCAACATGGAAAGATGGTATTTCACACGTTGTTAAAGTGAGGCAAGTACAGTAGCTACCATCTTCGTGGCTGTCTGACTGAGAAACTCCCAGTTATCTGGTCTCAATTGTTTGGTGGTCACTGCTTTAAGAAGGGTTGGTCAAAGCAGCATTGGGAAACTTAACTGCACCCTAATAACTTCAGACAAATTAGTCGACTAGCGGTGCAACTTGTGCAAGAATGCAGATAGGCTTTGTATTAATCAGTGTAATAATTTCATACTTAAAAAGTACATGTGCGTCAACCCTTCACTAAGGTGGTGCTGTACATGCAAAGATTTATAATGATCAAATATTGAGACTTAGGTAAATATAAATGCATAACGTTTGGTACTATACTCATTTTTTTCCCCTTTTTTTATTGAAGAGAAGTTGCACCCGACAGGTTGGTGATGATTGGTTGAATCCATGTCCGAATAACATCGTTGTATTTCAAATAATTACTAGGTTTCGATTCGCATTAAGAGCAATTATTTGAAATACAGCTATGTTATCCGGATATGTTGCATTCAGCCAATTAACCTGTCAAGTTCATATTCACCTCGAGTGGGGGAAAAAAAAAAAAAAAAAAGTATAGTAAGCCAGATTCTCGAACACGTTACACTCGCGCTCACGAGGCGAGACCCTGGTGGTATGCTTCAATTTGTGTGTGTGTGTGTGTGTGTGTGTGTGTGTGTGTGTGTGTGTGTGTGTGTCTTGGTCGATCGGTCAGGCTTCATGTGCGGACAAAACTCAAGCCGTTTTTATCATATTTCTAGCCATGTTGGAAGAGGGATTGAATGTCTACCGAGTTTTTTTTTTTTTTTTTTTTTTTAAGTAAACGGTCAATTTGCCAAGGTCACAAGGCTATTTTAACATCTGGTCTAGCAGCGTGACCTTAAACAGAGTTAATCCGAATTATACCAAACCTGGTGGAAGGGTTGAGAGTAAGACAAGATACAAGGGATTCAGTCTTAAGAACAGTTAGTCAAGGTCAAGGTCACAGGGCTAGATCAACTATCGAAGTTGGAGGACGCCAGTTGTCTGGTGCATGGATTGTTATTTTTTATTCTTTTGTTTTTCCTTCCTCTGTTCTGTTATTAAAAAAGAAATAAAAAGTAACTAAAACAGTTGTTAGATGACTTGGACCAGACATGATGGTTGGTTGAGAATCATCCATGGGGTTGACCTATTGCTTTTGACAGCAAAAGGTCAGGGGTCAAGGTCACTTGGTAAGATCAACTTAAACATTTTTTGTCCGATTTAGACAACAGTAAAGGATTCGGGGCAAGGCAAGGAGAAACGTACTTGATTTTTAGAACAATCAGCCTAAGGCCTTGATCACAGGGTAAGGTCAGAGGTCAAACCACAGGACAGGTCACCTCAAACAGCTTTGATTCAGCCTGGACAAACTTGGTTGAAGGGTAAAGAGTCAGACAAGAAGGAAGGAATTGGATTTTGAAAGCAGTCAATTCAAGGTTACAAAATTAAGCTATTTGGCCGGAGGAGTAAGTCATTTGCTGACTGTGATGATGTACTCTAAGAGCGCTCCTTTTATACCCGAACTCGAAAGACTGGAGGACTATTATTTTTTCCTCGATGTGTGTGTGTGTGTGTGTGTGTGTGTGTGTGTGTGTGTGTGTGTGTGTGTGTGTGTGTGTGTGTGTGAACAAAATAATTCAAGAAGTTTTTCCCTGATTAAAACAAACTCGGTGGAAGTGTTGAGGGTCAACCAAGGAGTAAACTTTTTTTTTTTTTTAAGAAGTCAAAGGTCAGGACAACTGGGATAGTACAAATAATTTTCTATCCATGTCAGCTATAACAAATTTTACCTAGTTTCCACCAAACTACTAATAGGATTGAAGGTACAGCAAGAATGGAGTTAGCCTAGCTATTCAGTTTTAGAACAGTCAGAGGTCGTGGTCATAGGGCAAGGTCGATGCTCGATCCGTGGTGTGTGTGTGTGTGTGTGTGTGTGTGTGTGTGTGTGTGTGTTTGTGTGTTTGTGTGAACACTACAACTATATAATTATCATCTGATTTTGACCAAACTTGGCGAAATGGTTGAGGTTCAGTCCAGTGGTTAACTTTTTTTTTTTCTTTTTTTTTTTTTAACATTAGAGGAAATGTGAAGGTCATATGGCAAGGTCGACTGAAACAGTTTTTATCCGATTTAGAATATATTTTGTGAAAGGGTTCAAAGTAAGGTAAAGATAATGGGATTTGACACTGAGAACAATCAGTCAGATGTCAAGGTCACAGGAAAAGGTCAAATATCAAGGATCACAGAGCCAGCTCTGTTCAAACAGTTTTGATCTGCTTTCATCCAAACATGAAGAAACTGTTAAAGGTCACGCAAAAATGAAGTAAGTCCATTTTGAGAGCAACTGGTCGACAGTCACGGTCACAGGACCAAGTCAAATGTTCGATCCTTATACCATTTTGTGGCCGCAGCTATTGCACTGTATGAGTGTCCCTTCTTATTCTGCTTTACTACGGTACTTCAAAATTGTTTCATATAGCTTATGGGAGACCATTAAACCATTTACCCCGAGGGTCTCTCCTAAGGTGAATAAAATCCACTGGTGCTAAAGAGAATACAATCCCAACAACGTCGCCGGGCTGAACGAGTCACTCGGAAAAGTGTCACTGGCCACTTCAACCTGTTAACGTAATTTTTAATCAATTGCTACTACTTTAGGACGATTTTAGCACAGAAGGAACTTTTCGAAGTGGGGTGGGAGAGGTTTGATATAGGCTTGTACAGAGTCTTACTTGAATTAGTCTGAAGGCAGCAAGAATAAGCACTATACTACTTCATCAAAGTCGAGAGGTTAATTCGTTCACTGTCATATACGTACTTAATGCAGATTCTTTTATTCAGGCGAAGGACTTTTTGGCGGGGGGAGAAGGGGGTTGGTGAGGGCGTCCACCATCCAGTCCCTCCAGGTAATACTATCTTCAGGTGTCTCTGCACTGAATGACAAGCCAGAGGAAGCTATTTGCCACCATATAACCGAATGAACCGCTGGTGGTCTAGTAGATTAAGTCTCTTCAGCTGGATATAGCGCATACTCGAGAAGATTCACATCCTCAGATTTGGGGGTTTTATTGCTCACGTAATGGCACTCAATGGAAAGAGATTGGTCATGCTTGTCTTAAGTGTCAGGAGTGACTAGCCTAGCCCCGGACCCCAGTGTTTATGATAGAGGAAAAAAAGACTGGATTAAAGACAGATTGATAGATACATAGAACTGGATGAAATACAGATTGATAGATACATAGATAATTAGCTATGAGAATTCCAGGGGTTTAGTGGAGACAGTTTCCAACCGTCTGAATAACGTGCCTTTTTTTTTTCTTTTTTTTTTTTGGAATAAAGCAGTCTTGAGGTAGCCCAAATAATTGTACCTTATAAAGGTGAAAGATTTAATGACCACTGAAAATCAGGAGTTTTAAGACATCTTCACCCTTTGTCTTACTGGCCACCTGGAAGAATTGTATGTAGCCATACAAAAATCCCTCAGCTGCTTTCAGTCCTCCGAACGATGGGTGGTGGACTGTAGAACATGGGTGACTTCAGTCTCCTGTCCATTGGGTTCACATTCCGAACAACCGGGCGCCACAACAAGATGTATGAGATGTGAAGTTTTGCGCTTATCACGAGGTTCGCAAATTTTCACACACAAAAAAATAAATAAATAAATAAAATAACGGTAGTAATAGCTCGCCTTCCACTTCACGGCTTCATAATATATTTTCATCATCATCATCATCAGTTTTATCATCCTTTTTTGAAGAACAGTAGACATGACAGAACTGCACTCACTTTCTTTGTCCTTATATTACCGTACTTTGTATTATATTACTACAAAACCAAATCACAGTTACAACAGGGAGGTAATCGGGGGTTTGTGAACATCTTCCCTGAACTGTACAAGGTCAGACAGAAGAATTTCTAGCGATTATTTGAGTCAACGTCGTCTATTTATCGATCGATAAACGCTTGAATCCCATAGGCGTAAGGGATGGACACAAACGAATCGCCTCCACGATGCCTTCTCTTCTGACATCTGGCTGCCCTCTCTCTTGCTACTGTCCCGTTCTCTCATATACCTCTCTATCCTATTTGTCCATCTCATCCTTGGTCTGCATCTCCCCCTTTCCTCATCTACCTCACTCGCATGTACTGTCCTTGTTAATCTTCCATTTTCCATTCTCTACATGGCCAAACCATCTCAGTTATTTCTCATAATGCTTTCTGACATCCACACGAACACCATACGGTTGTGCTCCTTCATTTCCTCTTTTCTGTCTGTCTCTCCTCGTAACTCCAAATGCTCCTGTCCGATAATTCATTTCCACTGCTTTCACACTTGATTTGTATGCCTCCAACAAGCTCCAAACTTCACTTCCATATGCAATGAACCAGAATTAGGGAAATGGCAGAATACCTGCTTGTGGTAGAAGAGGCTTATTAATGGTTTTCTTATGAATGAGAAAGGCAGCTAAAAATGCGTCTGAAAGTAAATGAAAAATGTTTGTAATAGAAGAGATGACTTAAGGATATGTTTGTGGAGGATGATCATTCTAATGGTTTGTTAAAGGAAGTTATTAGATACGATAATGAATTCTTTGATAATCATATAATTGTGAATAAGGAATTAGGCAAACACTTAAGTCCGCATTCTCGTCGGTTGAGAAAGTTTCCTAACACCTCACGCTAAGTGATCTGATTTGCTTATTACATCATGCTGTCCAGTTTCGTGGTATCTAAATCCCTCTAACATCGCCGTACTCTGTATAAATAACGCACAATAGGATATGAACAAGACATCCAAAAATAAATCGCTGAGGAAGAGGTGCTAGGGAGCCTCCATATCTGACGAGAATACGGGCCTTAGATCCTGCATTATGTCCGGTGTATTAAGTTTCTCATCGCCTCCTCCATAGCGATTTACTTTGCATATTACATGTTAGCATTCTTTTGTATGTGAAAATATTATTGTTTCTTTAATATCGGAACGGTTCGAAAAAACAGAAAAGAGGATATAAAGTGAATTGTGCCTTATAATGTATATATATCGCAAAGGAAGTGTTGCGAAATCTTTAGGGCCCTATTTTTAAATCCTGTCAAGCTTAAGTTGTGGATAAGACTGTGTGTAAATAATTTTGTCTTCTCTCATACGGTTATCAGACACTACAATCAGAGTGAATATTGACTTGACAAATGCCAGAAGAAAGATCTGTGATAGTAGAAAGCTGTTATGGAGACCTGTTTGTTTTGTAAGTCAGTTAGGATCTTTTATACTTACTTTATTCATTTGATACAGGAGTCTTACTGAACGGAATGGCTGAAGATGTAAGGGACAAAAGTTAAAAATAAATAATAAATAAATAACTTAAGGAGATTAATTCAAGATTGTCTGAGTTACATAAATCCATTTAGCGTGAATCCCTCAACTGGATGAAGTAGGGATCTGTTATGAAAAGGAAGAAATCAATAGAGATGTCGTTTAAGCGGAATAGTCCAAGACTTGTATGCGTCAGATAAATCCATACAGCGTGAACCCCACCATGGCACGTAGGCTGGGTCTGTTACGAACGAAGAGAAAAAGAGAAGTGGGAGATTGATTTAATGATTCACGACACTGGAATTGATGTGTTGATAAAGATAGTGTGTATTTTTAAACTGTCAATGCGAGGACGTCTTTTTATACCCACACTCGGGAGGCTAAAGCGGATGTTATGCTTTGATCGACGCGCGCGCGCGCGCGTGTGTGCGTGTGTGTGTGTGTGTGTGTGTGTGTGTGTGTGTGTGTGTGTGTGTGTGTGTGTGCAAATTGAATAACTCACACCATTAAGCTGGAAAAGACGTGTTGTAGTTGAAATAATATAGTTTAGAAAATATTATCATCATCCATTCAGGACAGTGACAGTCATCATATCCTATTCATGCTGTCACTGGACGATATCATTCAGCAGAGTAGAGTTTGTTGGACTTTCGAGAGTTAGCCTAAATATTGAATTCATTAATCATTTCATTATTATGGCGCCCTCCTAAACCGAATGAAATCACTTGGTAGCTGGAAAGTAGTAGTAGTACCCGTAGTAGTAGTAGTAGTAGTAGTAGTTGTAGTAGTAGTAGTCCCAGGTTAATCTGAAACGTGAACCCGATGAAGTACTGGCTAAAATTGCCCTCATCCCACAGTCCACCATCCTCCTTTTGGGGGATAGGAAGAGAGCTGAGGCAGAGAAGTCGCTCAGATATGTCGGTACCGTACTACCTCATGAAGGTATCCCATATCAGCGTCTGGTAGCAGTAAGAATAAAATATAATTGACGTCCCAGAGCTGAAAAAATTAATAGTATAACTCCCACTTTATATTTACGCAAGAAAGTCAAGAATGTTCCTTAGGTTATGCTCCTACAATAGTTCTTTTCTGTGCCAAGTTATAATATGCGTAATCACAGCACAAGAAGTTCAAGGAGGTCTCGTTTCAGATGACCTGGGTATATTCAGGTTTAAGAATTTCTGAGTCTTGAGTGTCGAGCGAGTGCATGGATATGTAGCCGAAGTCACTGCATACCCTGTGGATAGTGTGTGTGTGTAATTTTGCGTGTATGTGAGTGTGTTTGTGTAATTGTTTCTTTGTGTGAATGTGTGTGTAGGCCCTATGTGAGTGTGTTTGTTTACTTGTTTTTATGTGTGTGTGTGTGTGTGTGTGTGTGTGTGTGTGTGTGTGTGTGTGTGTGTGTGTATCTTTGTATATGTAAGTATGCTTAAAGGTAGTGAAATAAAAACTGCAGTATACATGCATTTGAGTTGTCATTTTTCCTGCCTCTGGACACTGCTCACCCCACTAACATTTTTAACTGAATGACCTGTTTTTCAGTTTGTTTGTGTTGCTGTTTTTTAGTCTGGAAGGACGAGTTAGTAATGAGGAGATCTGTGCAAGATATATTTAAGTAATTTAGTTCAAAAAATATTTCCAGAATTGAATTAAAGCGTTTGGTGGTAGCAAGGACGCAATAAAAAATACAGCAAGGGACTGGAGAGGTTAATCATCATCATCATCATCATACCGATTTTTTCCATTCCTAAGTGGAGTAGATAGCATCGAGGATTAGGAACAAAGAGGTATACAAATGAGAAAGCCATTACCAGTTAGTTTCCTTTAACCTCTCAACGCAAGGACATGCCCGTTACAGTGGATTTTATTCTAACGTCGGACAACTGTTTTGAGCGTATGAAACACTAGTAGTCCTGAAAGGGTGACATGAGCTACACATTGTGTATACCGGATGTACATACGTACTCGCACATACCGGTAGATAGCTGCATCTGTACATGAATCCTTACATGGCCACTGAGACGCTCGTTCCGTAACAATTTCATTTGAGCTGCGTCCACACGATTCCATTCAGCTACAGGATCATTCAAAGATCTCGGAGGGTTATGTACATACATATATACATTGACAGCTTATTCAGACCTGACAACGACAACGATGGTGATAATGACAACAGTAGTATAACCTTAACTTGGCCCAGATTTTCGTCCTTTTACAGCTTACTTCACGTAGCTCTGTGACACAATAAGGTATTGCTACAACTTTTAAATCCTTTCCATGCCATTCTTCATGACAAGCATCGTCTTTTAGTCGTAATCCATTGCTTCAACTCAGCATTCAAGATAGAGAGAAGGTAATTTTACGTTAGGCAAGAGTAAAGGCGGTATATTGACACTACCTATAGGTAGTGTCAATATACCAGTTTCCGACACCAGCGGCCTGGATGCAGCCTTACCTTGGTTCTTCCTTCAGTTGGATCTTCATTCAGAATTCAGTGTTTCTGCCTGAAGCCGTTTCGCTGATGAATATTAATGGAGAGAGAGAGAGAGAGAGAGAGAGAGAGAGAGAGAGAGACAGACAGACAGACAGACAGACAGACACACTGACTGACAGACAGTGTGTGTGTGTGTGTGTGTGTGTGTGTGTGTGTGTGTGTGTGTGTGTGTGTGTGTGCGTTTTATGTGCACGTCTGTGTATGTGTTTTAATACGAGTATGTATGTACCGAATAATAACTATGCCTGTGCTTGTCTTTGTTTTGATATTTATGGTATTCTAATGTGTTTGCTTGTGTGTAATTGTGTGTATGAATTAAAATGATTGATATAAAAAGAATGTTCCTGTGTGTGTGTGTGTGTGTGTGTGTGTGTGTGTGTGTGTGTGTGTGTGTGTGTGTGTGTGTTTCTTCCTACATAGGGTACTGTATTTTTATGTTTACTGAATGTAGGTCAGTTAAAACGGATATATTTACATAAGAACTACATGTGTTTGTGTGTGTGTGTGTGTGTGTGTGTGTGTGTGTGTGTGTGTGTGTGTGTGTGTGTGTGTGTGTGTGTGTGTGTGTGTGTGTGTGTGTGTGAAAACTCTTTCCTGCTTAAGTTATTACTACATAAATCTTAATATATATTGTATACTCTGTTTCACGACTCCATGGGAATTGTTTAAAGTTGGTGCTCGTAAACTCTTCATTCATATTTCTGGATGCCTGGTGGTTTAGTGGATTAAAATGCTCCAACCGGAATGAGCCTTTAAAGGGTTAAATCCGATGAGTGGTTGGAATTTATTGGTCACTTAATGCCAGTCGAGGGAAAGTGAGGATGGTCACCCTCTCCTCAAAGTCGGCACTAAGTAGCTTATCCCTGGATCCTACGCTCCTGACTGAACAGAAAAGGACTAGATAATGGGTTGGTGGATGGTACAGTCAACAGAGCAATGCTCCTCGTTACTCTTCCTCCCGTTTGCATTCTTAAAGACAGGACAGCAGTCTTTGAAACTCAACACTATGCCCTGTTCCTGTATGTTGATTTTTTTCTTTTATGACCAGGATAAAAGAATTTGTCATCAGGCCGGTTTATTAGGTAGTATTCAAAGGCGTTTCTGAAAACAAGAAGCTACGTCGCTGAAGTCCATTTTCATCGTACGTACATATTGCAATATTAATTTTGTTTATTTACAATGCTTAGAATCACATTACCCCCTCGACAATATGATATCATTTTGTAGTTTATTCTCGTTACATACATATAATTTTGTTCAGATTATGAGAGTCCCCTAATGGTCAAGGTACTAAAGGAGACTGTATGTAACCCTGGTTCGAATAATCCTACCAAAGGTGAGCAAACTCGTCTGGAGATTGCAAGAATAAAGAAAATAAGATATCGTGATCATAGATGGCAAAATGATTATGGCCCTTCTTGTTGCAGGGAGATCACAGAATCGAAGGAAATTATAATTCTGAACTACATCCAACGCAGTTTATACAAGCTCGGATACACGAACCCCATCAGAAAAAAAAAAAAAAATCAAACTAAATGAATTTACTAGTGGCAGCCAGAATACGGTGGGAATAGATGTCCTCGTGCTGTAAAAGGTTAAGTATGACATAGCTCTAACCCTCAACAGGTCAACGTTGTTATGACTGACACAGTGTGGGAAATGAAGTGATCGCAACGCCTGGCTGTCAGTCTCGCCACAGTATCCATGAAAGTGACAGATCCAGCTTTTTGTTATGTCGCTCGAAACACACACACACACACACACACACACACACACACACACACACTGCTTGCTGTTGCTGAGGTGTTTCCTCCAGTGCGTATGCGGCAGTTTGAGGTCTTTTTAGTTGTGTGTGTGTGTGTGTGTGTGTGTGTGTGTGTGTGTGTGTGTGTGTGTGTGTGTGTGTGTGTGTAACAGTGCATGATACTTGTGTGTATAATGAGAGTGCTTGATATGCATGCGTGCGTGTGTGTTAATGAGTGTGTTAATATGCTAACTAGCCTCTGTGTCTGGCAATGTAGTTAGGTTCATACATATGTATTCTGAATAAATGCCAGTGGAGAGACATCGCTTACATAATCACACTCTCACTGACCACATAGTTAACCTGAAAATTATCCTTCTCTTTTAAAAGTGGACAGAGTAAAAATATCTGATAGCTATTACCTGTATGTATATTTGTTTTTTCCTTTACGTCCTTCTAGTTTTTTTTTTTACAGTTTTACATTTTTTTTTTTAATCCCCGACGTTTTTATCCAATTACTGAGACATTTTGAACGGCAGAAGTTATTCCCTTCGTCGTAAAAGGCATAGCCTAAGCCTAAAATATAATCGTCTGGCGGATGTTTTAAATAAAGAAGACAAACCAGAGTCAGATTTAATACTTGACTTCGATGAGAGCAGTATTTATTGTTTTTTTATTAGTACCTGTATTTACTATTAATTGTTTTCATTACTCACTGTTGCTAAATGAGGAATTACAGTAGTTGATCGGTTGTTTATTTACACACACACACACACACACACACACACACACACACACACACACACACACACACACACACACACACAAAAGAAATAAATAAGTAAAACAATGCCCAACATGTCCTCAGCATATCTTCACATCATAAAATTTTTTCCCAATTAGCAACCCAGCATTTCCCAAAGTCAGCATTTCCTCACAGCATAACATAGCCCACAAATACCAGTTCTCAAAAAAAAAAAAAAAAAAAAAATGATCTTCCTTATAACTTTTGCCCAGAACAGCATTTCACTCAGCATAACATTTGCCCACCACAGCATTTCCCCACCACAGCATTTTCTCACTTTACCCCTAGACTGATCCCAAACACAACGGAACCCCAAGAGAACAGATGCCAGACATAACCTGTGCTTACGGTTGGATTCTACAGACAAATGCATTTCACTGGCACAGCATTTCCTCAACTGAATTTTCCCAAAACATCATTTCCCCAACACAGCATTTCCCCAATACAACATATCCCCAACACGTTTCCCCAACACAGCATTTTCCTAATACAGGATTTCCCCAACACAGCATTTCTCCAACACATCAATTCCCCAACGGCTTTTCCCCAATACAGCTTTTTCCCAACTCAACATTTTCCTAATACGGCATTTCCCCAACAGCATTTCCTTAATAAATCATTCCCCCAACAGATCATTTCCCTTACACAGCATTTCCCCAATACAGCATTTCCCCCAAAACATTTCCCCAACACAACAATTCCCCAACACAACATTTCCCTAACACAGCATTTCCGGACACGTTTCCCCAATCCCCAACACAGCATTTCCCTAATCCCATGTCTAGAGCGCGGCCGAAACCAGGAATTAAGCCGATTATGGTGAGACTGTATCGTATTCTTCCTCTGGCACTGGAGATTTCGTTACAGTTTTTCTTTGGCGATTTATGTTGTTACGCTATGATGTTCTCGTGTATGATGTTTTTATGTCTTTATACAAGGTGGTCCATATATAACACTCCTCTTGCACTCTACACGATGATATCTTGTGTGATGCAGGGCTTAGTGAACGTTAGCAGTATTTACCCTGCATCATATAATATTCCAGTGCCACACTTACGCCCACACCAACAGACTGAGCCGTTGGACGTTATTTATATTCCTGCCACCTCCAGACGATTTTATTAAGCTTAGGAGGGACGTCTTGTAGTGAAGGGACTATTGAAGGCTGTATCTAACCCCTCCTGTTCGAATTATCTCTCCAAACCTGAATAAAATCGTCTAGAGATAAAAAAAAAAAAAATGAGTAAAACACGCCATATTTGTGAAAGGTTAATATCAACATTGCTATAGTTCTCTCACATTAACTTGGCCCAGATTTTCCTCCTCTTGAGGCTTATTTCACGTGGTTTGCTTAATAAGGCAACGCTGCAGCCCTGCTCCTTTGCATATCACTATTTCATGACTAGAATTATATTTTAGCGTTAGTCTTTGTTACAGCTCAGCCTTCGAATTGAAGAGACGGCAATTTGAAGTCAGGTTAAAGTGAAAAGCGTGTAACATAAGTAAAATAAAAGAGTATTGAGGAAATAGTTGGCATATTCATCGCAAAGGAAGAAGTGCTGCTAAGTCTCCTATGCCGGTATTTTTTGGACTTTTCTTGTTGCGATAGCATCTATAGGAGTGGCTTTGTCCGTCTGTCTCTCACTCATAATTTTTGGAATTGAGGTGCTTCATTCCCGTAGACTCTAGCGACATTAGAAAATCAGTACCACAATATACCGAACCACAACACTCCACATCACACCACACCACACGACACCACAACGCACCACCCACAACACACAACACTACATCACACCACACCACACCACACCAAGGGCAATTATCTGATGGGCCTGCAGTTTCCGCATCTGGTATTTTTGCACTTATTTATATTGATGTAACTGACATCAGTAACATGTAAGAGGGCAGTGAGGTATAGTAGGCTAAGAGGAATAAACTGGAAAGGAAGAAGTGCTACGGGGACTCTTCCATTTTTTAAATCTTAATTTCTCCGCCAGGGTGAATTCTTTCTTTCATTCTTTCATTCCTTTTCTACCTCTCTTGACTTCATTCCCTCGTTCTTTCTTTTTCTTTCTTTCTTTCTTTCCATCTTACCTTTCTTTTTCAATACGAAGGATCTCTGGGCGTGAGGGGATTTGATGCACTCTCCACTAAACTCTTCCGTTACCAGGCATATGGCGCCTGCTTGAGAGGGACGCCTTCATGTACTCGCACCGAAGTAACCAGACGGCGTTACTGTTCGGTTATTGAACACTCTTAACTCTCTATTTCCTAAAAGGAGGATGGTGGGCAGTAGGAGAAGGGCAAATTCAGTCTGCAGTCCACCTGAGTTCAAGAAGAGAAATACGTCCATGGGGGGGGGGGAAACAGGCCCAAAGGGAAATGGATCCATGGTGGATATTTTGTCGCTGCATAAATACGCCTCTAGAAGATGATAAGTGGTTTAGCTGTTGTGTGTGATGTGTAGCGGGAAAAGGGTCTGTGAACTAGTCATATAAAATTATCAAGCATCAGGCCTTGTCGAAAGTACAGTATAGCCTACGTCTGACAACAAGACAATGCAGTTACGTATGTTTTAAGGTAGCCATAAGATAGATCGTACACCCGTTTATACGACTGATCGATGAGCAGTTACTGGTTCCACACAACACGCCAGCAATCTTATAGTTTATCATACCGCAAGACTGAAATCGATGAAGCTCAGAGAAATAATCATACAGTTACGCAAGTTCACTTATCGCTCAAAACGGTCTAAATTGCTGACCAAATCCCTGAATGTCTCCACGAATGTGTTAAGGTACGGTAACTACAGAATGACAGCAGAGTGACATGGAGGCAATGTCTTTCTGGTCACCCATTTCATTTGTATGGCATCTGACTATTAGACACGTAGACAGATATATATGCAAGGCGTTACCGTCGTGTTGTAAAGGCTAAGTCCGGGGAAGTCAGACTTGGCCTTCAGTGCTCTGGTCTATTATATTAAACAGCCATACTTTGGTTCCCGAGGCCCCTTCCCTCCCACGTCTGTGATTTACACGGGCGGGCACCAGGTTAATTAATGCCATGGATAATTTCCATGACCCGACCCTCGCCAAGACTCACACCGCGCCACACTCATGTTGTTTCTTACCACTGATGAGCCACTGAGGGCCGGCTGAACCATGCAGTCGACTCGAGTTTCAACACAGCCAGATATAAGCTTATCCGTCCTGGCTTTAGAAATTATTCATCAATGATTTATTTATTTATTTATTTATTTGCATATCACTTGTAATATCCTCTTACATGTTATTTCTGTGGACTTTTGATATTAACCCTTACAATAAAACTCGATAGGTTACCCAGTTGTCAGTAACATTTTCTTGTGTTAAAGTGAAATAGATTAATCATCAGCCGAGGCTGAATGGTTAATCGGGATGGTTGGTTAATTCGCTGATTTCAGCTTTTCAAGTAAATAATGGAATCGCCAGGCGCTAGCTAATATAAAACATTTATCAGACGAGATTTAAGGATGAAAAAGACATATCCCTAGCAAAATATAATGAAGTGTAATATGCAAAATACATCGCTACAGTGAATTGCCGTGTACCAGCAACAACATGGCACTCTCATTCCTCAGCCAGCTATCAGCTTATAACTCGGCCCATATTCCCTACTTCATTTGGCAGTCGGCAATACGCAACCCATTATCAGAGGGATTATAAGGATTCTTTCACCTTTTAAATCCCTGCCAGCGGAATTGTGGCTGCAGTGGTTTTAGCTAAAGTTTGGATACAGTGCATTAAAGCTTTGTGTCCAGGTAATTTCGGAGCGCTGTGTTGTCTGGAGGCTTAACCCGACGGCAGATTTCCCGGTAAAAATACTGGGATCCGCTTACAGCCTCGTCTCTTGCAGGATTGTTCTTTTCCAGTGAGATTTTTACTTATCAATTCTGTGCAGTCTCTTAAAAATGGAAAATCTTAAGAACAACAGTCTGCATTTTACCTCGGAAAATAATAGGAGATATGATGTAAATATTAGGTGTCCTTTTGTGTACAGGGGTTGTTGTTTCTGAGACACTGTAAGTCTGTCTAAAAAACAAATGAGGTTCTTTTATTTCATTCATGCTGCCGCTAAGCACATTTTTCTGATCAGGAGACACCTCTAGTAGTAACGGGGCTAAATAACATACTTAGTTTACAAAAATATATATTTTTATTATCATGTGTCATCTGTATAAAAAGTAAATTATGCTCTGACTTTCCTAGATGGACTTCGCTGCCTCTTTCTACCATTAAATCCCACGATGTTCAACACCATCAACAAGAGAATAGTTATTTATATCTTATTTACTCATTTTATTTTAATTTTATATGTAAACCAGTTGAGCGATATTATTCAGCTTAGGAGTGATCGGTCTTCGTGAAGGTATACTATATCATTTAATCGTTTCATTATGACCTGCCCACCATGGTATACTAATCTCTACCAGACGATTTTATTTACATTGGGAAAAGTCCTCGTGAATGAAGAGGCCATCAGTGTAAGGTGAATATTGTTACTCCCACGATTACCAAACACATAACCACACACACACACACACACACACACACACACACACACACACACACACACACACACACACACACACACACACACACACACACACACACACACACACACACACACACACACACACACACACACACACACACACACACACACACACACACACACACACACACACACACACACACACACACACACACACACACACACACACACACACACACACACACACACACACACACACACACACACACACACACACACACACACACACACACACACACACACACACACACACACACACACACACACACACACACACACACACACACACACACACACACACACACACACACACACACACACACACACACACACACACACACACACACACACACACACACACACACACACACACACACACACACACACACACACACACACACACACACACACACACACACACACACACACACACACACACACACACACACACACACACACACACACACACACACACACACACACACACACACACACACACACACACACACACACACACACACACACACACACACACACACACACACACACACACACACACACACACACACACACACACACACACACACACACACACACACACACACACACACACACACACACACACACACACACACACACACACACACACACACACACACACACACACACACACACACACACACACACACACACACACACACACACACACACACACACACACACACACACACACACACACACACACACACACACACACACACACACACACACACACACACACACACACACACACACACACACACACACACACACACACACACACACACACACACACACACACACACACACACACACACACACACACACACACACACACACACACACACACACACACACACACACACACACACACACACACACACACACACACACACACACACACACACACACACACACACACACACACACACACACACACACACACACACACACACACACACACACACACACACACACACACACACACACCTCAACCAGCAGTCGAACTAACGTAACTCTCCCACCAAATTTACCTCCTCAGAAACACAAACTTAGTGTCTGGTGGGGCCTGGCTTAAGTTCCTGCCGTCATCCTAATCAGACATATGCTTCAAATTTATTCCCTGTGCTCGGTGTCTGGAAAGCGTGGCAGATTTGGATATATGGGGATGATTAATGGGTGAGAATATCATACTTTTAAATGCAGTGTAAAAAAAAAAAAGTGAGGGCCTGACTTAGGTTTCTGCCAGTATTCCATCTCATATGCTTGAATTTCAGTTACTGTGAGGGAATGTGGAAGGCATCAGTGTGGGAATATTATTAAAGTCTTGAACGGTGACGCCTTCCGTATCATTTTAACTTGTCGTTGGTCCTGCGTTGCAGTTTTACTTTGTTCAGGAAGAAATTTTTCAGTGATGAGGTTTGATATAGCCTTCCTTAGCCTATCCAGTATTACAGATCAGTTCTAACTTGTATAAAACTGGCTGGCACTAGCGATATGAAGATACAGATGTTGCCATCGTCTTGAAGAAGTTACTGGAGACTATGTACAGTCGAAGAAACAGGCTGTCTTCCCATTTCCGTCTAGAAAATCTGCAACTCGTGAAACTCTGTTTAATCCAATTTGTGCTAGTGTCTATTTCAGATGGTTCGATTTTTCCCCTATGTATTTGTCAGAATTTGAGAAGTTACTTGTGTCTGTCTGTCCATTCAACCTTAACTTGTACTGCATATCTAATTCCTATGCGGGTAACTGGGGCGTGTGGAGGACGTGGGTGTACGTGAATGATTAATTAGTCAGTTTAGATGAAACCAAGGAGGAGAAGGAAGATGTGTGACGCTGATAAAGGCACCATAAATCAGAATTAATAATGTTTAAAAAAGAAACGGGAAAAGATTGACGTTAGTAAGGATAAGCTAAAAGGAGGCCAAGGTAAGGGATAGGAGAGAACGATATAGGAAGAATATAAGGAGAAAATAACGAACGTAAAGAAAGGAGATGGTGAGAGTGTTATTGGTTAAATTGTCAGATGGAGTTGAAGGAATGGGACTGTGAGGATTACGTTCGAAAAGTGTAAGGTAAATTAGACAGAGGTAAGGAACGAAAAACATTGTGAAAGACGTCAAAATCAGGCATCGGTATAGAAAATATGATTCAAAGAAAAACATTGAAGAAGGAATGAAGTGGAGAAAGTGACGCTTGTAAATGAGCGAGTAATATATGTGATGTACAGAAAGATATTGTTGCTGGAGATTAAAAAATAGATAAATGAGAGAGAGAGAGAGAGAGAGAGAGAGAGAGAGAGAGAGAGAGAGAGAGAGAGAGTGGCGTCTTTAAGCATAACGCAAAAGTCCATAAAGAAGAAAGCAGATGGAGAGAATAGCCTTGATACATGATAAGGTTAAATAGATGAAAGGCGAGAGAAAGAAAGAGGTCGTTAAGTATGAGCGAATTCCTGGTAAAGAATGGAGGAGATAAGCTTAATTGTCCACGCTTTAAATTCACTTCCAAGATAAAGCAGGAGGGACTGCAAGATAATAACAGAGGAACAGAGTATAGAAATGAACATAATGTAGGAATCATGGAAATAAATAAAGATAAGAAATGGAAATAGACTGAAATAGACATGTGAACTAAACACTGAGCTTCGAGATATGATTACGTTCTTTTTAGGTACCGGTATGTTGCTTGTTCCTACTACCAGACAGTTGTATTTATGTGTTGATTATTCACTGTTTCTTTTCTTACTTATTCAACACTTTGTTTGCAATTGTGATTCTCCCATTACTGTATGTATTTTCCGTGTTCATTCCTTCATCGCATATTCGATATTCTCTCTCACACACACACACACACACACACACACACACACACACACACACACACACACACACACACACACACATCTATCTATCTATCTATATATATATATATGGAGACTCTGTGGTACAGTGGTAGTGCGCGTTTCGTACGCTGGTGGACGAGGGTTCGCCTCCCTCCAGATTTGTAAAAACTTTGGGAATCGTTCACCGAGCCACTTGCTACTTTGGCGGACTTAAGGGGTGCTGTGGTTGAACCAGTGTCGCATACTAGTATGCTTGCACACAATCGGCTTAAGGCGGACCGATTACACTTGGTTCACAGACTACACACACATCCAAAGCCACTACAACACTACAATTACACTCACAAGCACTTCTCACCCTACATACAGTCTATACCAGAAAACCTAAGCCACTGGGTAGAGTTATATTGGCTGTATCGTCCCTGCTTCGGTAGGGATAGGCCGGTCCTGCAGTGGACCTCAACGGCTGATGATGATATATATATATATATATATATATATATATATATATATATATATATATATATATATATATATATATATATATATATATATATATATATATATATATATATGTGTGTGTGTGTGTGGTAGGCGCTCACCATCCACTCACTCGATGTAGTGCTGCTCTAGGTGTCTGCCCTTTCCTCTCTATCCTTCTTTCCTTCATTCTTTCCTTGTCTTTCTGCCTACGGGTGACATTACACTCCCTCTTCTGTCATTCTTTCCTTCATTCTTTCCTCTTCCTTCAGCCTGTGGGTGACTCTACACTGAGTGACAAGCCAAATGGTTTCCTGTACACTAGGAAGCCATGTACTACGCTGGGTGGTAACCATATAACCAAATTTTGGCGCCTGGTGGTTTAGTGGGTAATTATTGCTCTCCAATCGGATTGAGCCGGTGAGTGGCAGTACATGAACAATCAACCCCGACCATCCAAGGGATGGTCGGGGTTGATTGTTCATGTCATGCCACTCAGGGATGAGTGAGGCTGGTCACTCACCTTAAATGTCGGGACAAACTGCCTAGCCCCGGGCTCCAACGCTCCTCATGGGGCAATGTAGGATTGGAGGATGGATGGATGTATATACCGTATATTAATTTTCCTTAGGTTCTTTTGACTATATGTGTGTTAATCTGTTGTAGCTAAATATTTATTATTCTGTTTTTCATGTCCGTAAGTTATATTTTAATTAACTGTTTCCAGTAAATGTCCATTAACTGTTTAATAATTATACTGGCCAACATCATCTCAACATAACGGCATCTTTGTTTCTTTACATGAGCCACTTCTCTTTTCTTCTCTTCCGACAGTGTGTCTTGATTGTTGTTTATTAGTCCTTCTAAACTATCCATCTACCTGCATACTCATCTTTCTGTCTCTTCTCTCACTGTATGTAAATTATCTAAGTATGTCTACTTAACTATCAGTCAATCTATATCTGCTTAATTATCTATATCTTTCTATCTCTATCTATCAGTCTGTCAAAACACCTGTCTTTCTATTTGTCTATGAGTCTCTCTCTGTCCATCTATCCATATCTATCTATCTGTCTATCTACCTATTTATGTGTCTGTCTTTTTGCCTGTCTCTTTGTCTGTCTGTCCCTTCCCTTGTGTCAGCCATCAAGGCAATCCACGAGACCAAGATTCTGGTGTGTCCTTCACGGGATTCATTTCGGCAGACATAAAAATCCTGAGATACTGTCGCCAACCACGACCTAATTTTCTTTTAACCCCTCTCCCTCCCCTTTACCCTTTCCTCCCCTCCTTTCCTCTCGACCCCTCCAGGTCCTTCCCTCACCCCTCCCCTCCCTGTCTTTCTCCTCGCCCCAGCACTACCTGCCTTCCCCATCCACTTTTACCCCTCCTCTTCCTCTTCCCTATGCACATTCACCCCCTTCCCAGCTGCAGTAAGGAAAAGAACGTTATCAGGCCTTTGTTGCGATATCATCATCATCATCAGCCGTTTGGGTGTCCACTGCAGGACCGGCCTATCCCGATCGAAGTGGGGACGATACAGCCAATGTATCTCTATCAAGTGGCTTAGGCTGTCTAGCAGAGATTGTTTGTAGGGTGAGAAGTGCTTGTAAGTGTGACTGTAGTGTTGGAGTGGCTTTGGATGTGTGTGTAGTCTGTGAACCAAGTGTAATCGGCCCGCGCAAGCCGACTGGGTGCAAGCATTCTTTATAGTACTCGACACTGGTTCAACCACAGCACCCCTTTTGTCCGCCAAAGCAGTACGTCGTCGAAAGAACTCTTCCAAAGTTTATTACATTGGCGGGGTGCGAACCCTCGTTCTCCAGCGTACGAAAACGCACACTTTACCATTGTACCACAGAGGCTCCTGTGATATCATATGTGTGTAATATTCGTAATTTTAACAAGAATGGATAGATAAGTAGACAGATACTTAGGCAGAAGAAGAATGGATAGTAAGATAGAATATAGTCAGACAGCTTGAGGACCTATGTATAATGAGGTTATCTCCATTATGGAAGTAAAATTAAGGAGTTGGATTACGAAAAATGGTAATATCAACCCCTTCAGAACAAGACCTAAAAATAATTATCTGTTAGAAATCTCTATCTATCTTTCGTCAGACACCATAATCCCGCAAGATGGTGGGGAACACCAATGGGTTGGTTATATTGTTACGATCCGGCGTTGTAAACGGTTTCTTGGCTTACAGGAAACCATTAGGCTTGTCATTCAATGTAAAGCCACCTAAAAGGGACAGTGTAATAAAACGTGACAAGAAAGATGGGAGAAATAAGAAGAGAGAAGGGTAGACGCAGAAAGATACTGATAGAGGTGAAGAAGTTTGTGGTACTGCTCCAAGTGAGTGGATGATGGTTGTCACCACCTACCACAGAAATGCAAAGAAAAAAAAAATAGTCGTCTTACTAGAAGGGTTCACGGAGACTGCCAGTATCACCTTCAGTACGAGAGGCGTCCCAGAATTAGAGAAATCCTCTAGTAATGTGTTAATACCAGTAGTAGTAGTAGTGGTGGTAGTAGTAGTAGTAGTAGTAGTAGTAGTTGTAGTAGTTGCTGTTGTTGTTGTTGCTAGTGTAATAATAGTACAGACAGTAATAATAATAATAATAATGATAATAATAATAATAAAACGGCGTGGCATTAAGGGGTTTTGACATCACAGTACCGTGTGTGTGTGTGTGTGTGTGTGTGTAAGTATTATCCAGGTTAATGACCCCCGCATTGGCAGCATCACAATTTCACACAGTCACACACGCCATCATATTAAGCAAATTAACCATCTCGCTCCAACAGACACAATTTATGTATTCAGTCTAACGAGGGTATATTTTGATTAACTGAGGGCAATATTAATCCCGTGAATCAGTAAACTCTTATTTATTATTATCTAGTTACTTTCAGGCAGACTTGTTTAACTCAGGTTAATCTTCGAACCATAAGAATGAGATATAGGTCAGCCTTCGTTAACCCTTCATTTCGAGAAGCCATTTCTAAATGGAACCAGCACGTAAGTCCGTCCCCAGCTACCCCGCCTAAGGATCATCTTCCCACCGACGTGTTTCTCGCCTTGAACCTATTTAATTGCCCCATTTTCCTCCATGGACCTGTCTTCTCCCCTTGGACCTATTCTCCCCATGAACTCATTTTTCCCTGTGACCAATTTCCGCCATGGACTTATTTCCTCTATAGACCCATTCTTCCCCATAGACCTGTTCTCTCCATGCGTACACACTGAATCCCCATATAGACCTATTTTGTCACATGGACCTTTTTCACTGTTAACCCTTTTTTTTTTTTACCCATTGGACCTGTTATTCCACACGGGCCCATTATCCCACGCATTTATTTTCCCGCATAGACTTATTCCAACCATGGACCTATCTACTCCATATACCTATTCTCTTGCAAACCTGTTTCCCCCATCCGTCAACCAACCCATACATATAGGTAACCACTCACCTAGTGTATTAAGCCCATCTCCTGGCTTGTTCTCAGGAAAACCACACATTCATCCAAAAAAAAAGCCAACCCACCCACTAAGCCCACTCACCGACCCACTAAGGCCACGCACCACACCCACGTTCCCAACCTACCAGACAACCCCACCCCACCCACACCCACATCGCTCACACACTCAGCCCATCCTGTCCAGCCATCACACCCCACCCACCTCTCCCAAATCGCCCACTTCGACCACCACACCCATCCACCCCACCCATTCCAGAAACCCTACCCACTCGCTACCCCTTTCCACCCATCTGCCCACCAACTCAACCTGCCCACCCATTCTACGCACCCTCCCTGTCTATAAATCCGCGAACCCAAAAGCGGCAGCTGCTTTTACAGTATAGACGAAAATATAATGTGGAAGTAGAAAACCCGAACTACAATAATTGTCACTAGATTCCAGGACTTAATCATTTTGCTCCCGCGAACACATCCAATTAATGTACAAATGCTAACGAAGGTCGGCATTTACTCAGCTGGAAGAGGTAATATAATATTCATCCATCCATCCATCATCCAATCCTACGTTGCCCTATGAGGAGCGTAGGAGCCCGGGGCTAGGCAAGTTGGTCCGGACATTTAAGATGAGAGTGACCAGCCTTACTCATCCGTGAGTGACATTAGGTGAGCAATAAACCTTCGACTTAATCTGATTGAAGCGCCATAATTACCCACTAAACC
>NC_137027.1:20372973-20440473 GCF_032717465.1 Coenobita brevimanus | reverse complement strand
TTTGCTGACAGTATGAAGATTGGTGTTAGATGCCTCAGAACAAAGAATATTGATTCAAAGGGATCTTGATAAATTGGTTAATTGGGCTGAAAATGCCAAGTAGATTTTAATACTGATAAATGCAAAATTTTAAATATTGGAAGTAAAATGAAAAATTAGTTATACAATGAATCATTCTTAACTCATGAATATAAACCATGAAAAGGATCTAGGGATAATTGTAACAGATGATCTGAAGCCAAGTAAATAGTGCACAGAAGCTATAAAGAATGATAATAAACTAGTTGGATTTATCTGTAGATTATTTGAGTTCAAATCTGAAAATATACAGATAATTCTTATCCTGTACAGTTCATTAGTGCGTCCACATCTAGAGCACTGTGTGCAGTTCTGGTCACCATATTACAGGAAAAATATAGAGAAATAAGAGTGCAGCGACAAGTAATAAATATGATACCCAGACGCGGGAACAAATCATACGAGGAGCGATTAAATGAGCTAAAGTTATTTAACCCATCAAAGCACAGACCACGAGGGGATCTGATTAAAGTATTCAAGATTATTAAAGGAATTGATAATATGGATTCTGACAAGTGCTTTGCGATTGATTGTTCGAACTATACTAGAGGTAATGGGTAGAAGATTATTGGAAAGCATTTCTTTAACAGCGTTGATAACTTTTGGCATAAACTGCCCAGGGATGTCGTTGATTGCGGTACAGTGGTGACATTAAAAAATCGCTTGGATAAGTATCTCGTTTCAAATCCCCGGCTAAACACCTTTATGACTGAATAATATTGTAAACTGTTTTTCTCTATTTCAGATCGTGATGAAACTGTAGCAGGGTAATACTATGTAATTAATGATACCTGTAGCTTATTGATGCTTGCAGTGAATAGATATAGTAGGACGGAATTTAGTTTCCCACCTTTCAGTCGTTCCTATGAAAATTCCATGTCAGCTTTTCTATGCTGGATGGTGGTCCTTCTCACTCTTTACCTGCCAGCTTCGACTGGAGGGTTTGGTAGGTGGGGAAGAGCCTTCTTGCTTTACTATCCTTTTCTTCAACTTGTAGAACTAGATATCATAGTGATAGTTTTCTCTGTAACAAGCAGCCTCGAAAGGACAGTTAGGTCTGTTGCTGTTTGCTTTCTTTTGTACTCCTTTGTACTTCCTCGCACTATATCTCAAACTTCCTCACACTGTATCTCACACTTCCTCACACTGTATCTCACACTTCCTCACACTATATCTCACACTTCCTCATACTGTCTCTTACGCTCCCTCACACTGTCTCCCACACTCCCTTACAGTCCCCCACACTTCCTCACACTGTCTCCCACACTCTCTTACAGTCTCCCACACTCCCTCACACTGTTTCTCACATTTCCTCACACTCTCAACATTCCATTGCACTTCACCCGTTCATCCATCACACTCATTTTTCACACTGTCTCACAAGTCTCTGACCCTCACTCAAACTCACATTCATCCAAACTTCTTGATACTTTCCCCCATATATCTCCTTCCTCCTTCCTTATATTCCCTTTTCACTTCGCCTCGTCATATTTCTTTCTAGAAACTCCCTCACATATCTCACGTTTATCCTTGGCACTCCCCCCCTCCCCACGCACCCGGACAACCTTCTGTCCCCCACCTCCCTCCCCCGCCACACACACACACACACACACACACACACACACACACACACACACACACACACACACACACACACACACACACACACACACACACACACACACACACACACACACACACACACACACACACACACACACACACACACACACACACACACACACACACACACACACACACACACACACACACACACACACACACACACACACACACACACACACACACACACACACACACACACACACACACACACACACACACACACACACACACACACACACACACACACACACACACACACACACACACACACACACACACACACACACACACACACACACACACACACACACACACACACACACACACACACACACACACACACACACACACACACACACACACACACACACACACACACACACACACACACACACACACACACACACACACACACACACACACACACACACACACACACACACACACACACACACACACACACACACACACACACACACACACACACACACACACACACACACACACACACACACACACACACACACACACACACACACACACACACACACACACACACACACACACACACACACACACACACACACACACACACACACACACACACACACACACACACACACACACACACACACACACACACACACACACACACACACACACACACACACACACACACACACACACACACACACACACACACACACACACACACACACACACACACACACACACACACACACACACACACACACACACACACACACACACACACACACACACACACACACACACACACACACACACACACACACACACACACACACACACACACACACACACACACACACACACACACACACACACACACACACACACACACACACACACACACACACACACACACACACACACACACACACACACACACACACACACACACACACACACACACACACACACACACACACACACACACACACACACACACACACACACACACACACACACACACACACACACACACACACACACACACACACACACACACACACACACACACACACACACACACACACACACACACACACACACACACACACACACACACACACACACACACACACACACACACACACACACACACACACACACACACACACACACACACACACACACACACACACACACACACACACACACACACACACACACACACACACACACACACACACACACACACACACACACACACACACACACACACACACACACACACACACACACACACACACACACACACACACACACACACACACACACACACACACACACACACACACACACACACACACACACACACACACACACACACACACACACACACACACACACACACACACACACACACACACACACACACACACACACACACACACACACACACACACACACATTTTTCCTTTACGGGCCTCCCTCACGCAGACCACACACGCACTTTCTCAGGAGTTGGCCAGGAGTGACTGCATTTATAGAGCAGGACTTGATGTTTGTGGACACTTTTTTCAATTCGTATAAAATTTAAAATCCGCACCAGCTAGGTATACCTGTAAAGTTAACCCAATTATAATATCTTTTTCCGCCTTTACACTTTGAATCAGTGGATGAAATTTTGATATTATCCACTGATTTCATTTATATGTGTTTACCCACAATTTCTAGTAATACAGTATAAAGATGGAAGTTTTTATAACGTATGAATAGTAGTGTATATTCAGAAATATTTGTTTTGCAAAATTAAACAGCAACCAAATTCACTCTGAAGCAACGATCGCCTGGGGAAGGACATGTTTTATGCATCTTAAAATAATAATAATAATAATAATAATAATAATGTGTGGCAGGTGGCGGCGGCCATCTTCCACTCACTTCATGTAGCGCTGCCTACATCTTTCTTGACTTTTATCATAATTTTTTTTTTTGTATGTCTGCCCTCCTCTTCCAGTGTCTCTCATCTTTCCTATCACTTTTTAGTACTTTTCTTTCTTTTTCAGGAGGCTTTACATTGAGTGAAAAGTCTAATGGCTTCCTGTAAGCCTGGAAACCACTGACAGCGTCCGGTGGTAACCATATAACCAACCCATACGTGTTCCCTGCACGTTCAGCAAGTGGGTTGGTGGAGGGTTAGTGCCCCATCCCTGGAAAATAACTAACTGAAAGACAAACGGTCACCCCTCATGGGATTATCGAGTCTTTCTATAAATAGTAATAATAATAGTAATAAATAATAGTAGTAGTAGTAGTAGTAGTAGTAGTAGTAATAATAATAATAAGAAGAAGAAGAAGAAGAAGAAGAAGAAGAAGAAGAATGAGAAGAAGAAGAAGAAGAAGAAGAAGAATTGCGCGGGAGTCGTGCATTTTGTAATGTTTCAAACAATCCCCGCTTGTCACATGTACAGAAATAATCCTCACTGTACTTTCATATGCTTTTTTTTTTTTCCTTTGTGTGAAAGTTCCATCACACTGGATATATATTCAACAGCCGTCAGCACCATGTACAGTCGGCATCGAAAGTCCTGTCGCCACTCCTGTTTTTCTGTCTTTGGACTTTGAAAATCAGTGCAGTGAATCCGTAGCAACTGACACTGATGAATTTATTTAGCCACAAATCGGTGTTATCAGAGTCACCTTCTGCAGACTTACCAAACTGTATTCTAAAGTCCATGGAAAGAGAAGCATGAGAGACGGCAGGACCTTTGATACTGACTACGTGAAAAACATAAAACGCTGTCATACAGCCAGCCTCATGAAATACACTCCTAATTAATAACGTGCACACCTACCACCTTCATCAAACACATATCGTCCATGGCCCTGAGCCTAATGGTGCAGGGAAGCAGCATATACATTGAGAGTTTAGGCAGAGTTGAACCATCCATACTATATATAGCAAGAGCCACCATTGTTTTTATACAGCTTTGTTCTCTGTTTACTTCAGTTTATACACCGATAGTTTGAACAGTATTCCTTTACGTGTATAGTACTAGCCACCCCAGTATACAATGCTTTCTTTTCTCTTGACTTTACTTTATTCACTGACAGTTTACAGTCTTTCATATTTAGCATTAGCCATCCCTAAATATACACTACCTTGTTCCCTGCTTAATTCAGTTAATACGCCGACAGTTTACAGTCATACTATACGTATAAAGCATTGCCCAACCCTGTTTCTATACTGTTTTTCCCTCTTTTCTTCAGTTTATAGGTGGATAGATTAGTCTTTTTAATCATATATAACTTTAGCCACCCTTGTTTATACTACTTTGTTCCCTCGTTACTTCAATTTAAACACCGACAGTTTACAATCATTCGTTTTGCTTATAGCACTAGCCACCTCTGTTTATATACTGCTTTGCCCCGACTTTACTTAATCGATAGTTTAAACAGCCTTGCCTTACGTATACAGCAAAGACTGCCCATGGTTATATATTGCTTTGTTCTCTAGCAGCGTCAACTGAAATATTTGACAACGGAGTAGGAACTGTGTATTTTGTTCCTACTAACGTGATGCGCTTTGGTTCAACTTAAACCAGCCTACTTACCTTTTTTTTTTTTTTAATGGAATCCCGTCAGTTACATGTTTGGGTTTAAATCTGCGTTAGAATTACACTGGTTTATTTTGCTTACCTAATTTCCACTCCAACACACACACACACACACACACACACACACACACACACACACACACACACACACACACACACACACACACACACACACACACACACACGGTATATGCAAGGAGTTAAAGTTTTGCATAATGCATCAGTTGGTCTATCTTGCAACTCTACACATACTGAGAATTCTGCAAACTAACCTGTAATAATATTTTAGTGGGCTGAAAGGCTTGTATTTGTGGTACATTAGTTAGCTGCCACAGACGTGTTAGAGGATAGCTGAGCACATTTGTAGGCTACATTCGTCATATTACCTTATTCCTAGTGGACACCTTACTTCTGAAAAGAAATAGTGGTTATAATAATTGTAATAATAATAATAATAATAATAATAATAATAATAATGATAACAACAACAACAATAAAAAGTAGAGCTCATTCAGTGCGACACACACGCCCCGCAACCAGTCTTGACTTTGCTTGTGACCTTCTCCTTTGACAGATTATTCCCAGAATCGAATTACTTCATTAATGTAAGTACTGTGTGGTAGACTTCCTCTTGACCCTGTACACTTCCATCACGTTTGGTCCAGATCTGACCAAAACTGTTGAGGTTGACCGTGCCATGTGATCTTATCTTTTGCCCTTGCTTAGTGACTCAGTAATCGAATCCCTTCATCTTTTCCTGACTCTTAGCTCATCAACCAACTTTGGTTTGAATCCGTTAAAGCTGCATAAGAGGGAGGAAGAGATGGGGATGACAGTGGGGTGCGGAACGTGAGAAGTCTGAATGTCGGGGGTAGATTTGCGAGAGGCAGACTGAAATAAAGCCTGGGACGAGGTCATAAACTGTGACTTCAGGGATAAAAGAGTGACTAGGAAGGCTGCCAGAGATCGAGCGGCATGGAGAGCCGACATCAGATGACCAAGGCCGACGCATGCAAGCATGCTGGAGCCTTTATAAACGATACGAACGATACTACTGAACTTGCTATGGGACCTTAACCTTTGACCTGTTGTTCTCGAAAACTGTATGTCATCCCCACAGCTAACCCTCAACCCTTCCACTACAAACACGTTTAGCCTCCGTCACACCAAAATTGCTCTAGTTATTTTGTTCACAGACACACACAAGGGTCGAATTTTGACCTTGTCCTGTGACCTTGACAGATTCTAAACTCGCATGCTGTGGTTCTTGCCTTACCCTCAATCCTTGCACCATGTTTGAATTTAAAATTTAAAAACTACTTACGTTGATATTGCTGGGTCACACTTTGGCCCAGCGCTGTGACCTAGACCTTTGACCTGCAGTTCTCAAAAACCCATTGTTCAGCTTGTGGCTGGCCCGCAACCATTCCATCAACATTTGCCAAAACTCTTTAAAAAACTGCTAGAGTTAATTTACACACACACACACACACACACACACACACACACACACACACACACACACACACACACACACACTGATCAACACATAACCCCGCTCGCGCTTTCAGAGCAAGCAGGTGTAGTAATGCTGCTGCCGCCGCCGCCGCCGCCGCTGCTGCTGCTGCTGTTGCTGCTAATAATAATAATAGTAATAATAATAATAATAATAATAATAATAGTAATAATAATAATAATAGTTATAATAATAATAATAATAATAATAATAATAGTAATAATAATAATAATAATAACATTGATAATAATAACCAGAGGGACACTCAGTGGAGCATATCTGTCCGGCAAGGGCACCGTATCCAGATTGGTCCCCAAAGTTAATCGACTGTTCCTTGGGACATGGGCTACTACCCACCAGAGTTGGTCCAAATCTCTCTTTTAGTTTTTGAGTAATCCAGCTAACTCAAGCAAACAAACAAACAGGGATGAAAACACTCTCCGTGTCGGAGAGAATTATATTAATATAATAATAATAATAATAATTAGAAAGCAAACACAGGGTGCGTACCGTCGCCAATGCCATTGTCATTGAAAAGGATCCGGATCCTTGTATATAGGATCCGGATCTGCCCCAAAATTTAGTGAACTCTTTCTTGGTCCATGGCCCACCTTTCCACAAAATTTCATTGAAATTCATTGAGAACTTTTGAAGATATTGTGCTGGTTACTCCGGATCTGCCTCTAGATTTAATCATTTCATCCTTGGCCCATGGCCCACCCTTCCACAGAATTTCATAAACATCCGTGTGTAACTTTTTCAGTAATCCTGGTAACAGACAGTCAAACAAACAAACAAACAAACACCGGCAAAAACATAACCTCCTTGGCGGAGGTAATAATAATAATAACAACAACAACGGTAGAAATAATAATTAGAGGGGCACTCACTGCAGTGCATCTCTTAGACAAGGGCAACGTAATTTCCAAACCACTCTTCATAATGCAATGGGTTTCCTCATTATTATTTAGGGTTTCGCAAATAGTGTTTTCCGGATCCAGACTCAGTAATACGATCCGGATCGGTCCCAAAAGATAATCGATTGTTCCCTGGGACATGGGCTGTCTACCCACCAAATTTGGTCCAAATATCTTTTTTAGTTTTTGAGTAATCCTGCTAACACAAAGAAACAAACAAACGGGTGAAAACATACTCTCCTTGTCGGAGATTATAATAATAATATGTATGCCATTTTCTGTGAAGTACTAAACTGCTTGAGAAGTTTACTTCTGTGAATGTCAGCAGGATTATTGAAAGCAGACAGGAACAGCACTTGAGAGAGAGAGAGAGGGTGGGGGGGGAGATTGGCTCAAATCTCCATCATGAAGACGTAATCACAAAGGATGAATCTCCCAAGCTATGACCAAAGGACCATATAGGTCTACAGGGCAAGGAGAGATCCTTGGAGAGACCGCTACATCTCTTACCAGAAATACGCTACCCTGGTGGGGTCTCGAACTGTCCTACAGGCATGAATCGCGAGCGCTGCCACTGAGCTATTCTGGCCCCGGACTCTCCATCATGAAACCCTTCCTTAAGCATCACGAGAAACAACCTGCAATGTACAGTCGCCAAACTTTCCACCTGGGCCACCCCGCCACGAGAGGTGGGTAAGGGGTGCTGGCAACATTGTAGGCTATCTGTTTGTTCGTGTGTACATGCTTGATGAAAGTTCGGATCATCACCTCTCGTTTTCCTTAGTGAACCTCAGTCAAAGTTCATCCCAGTAATCAGTCGACAATTTTTAGGCGATAGAATTTCAAAGGAGCTTCTTGAAAGTGTTGGATAATGCAAGTATTGAAAACAATAAGTAAACTAATTCAAAAGACCGCATCTTTACATATATTATATATTTAAAAACGTATTCTTTTTCATTATTACATGATAAACCCATGGCTAAAAAATGTCTACTGCATATTGGGGGGGAAGAACCGTCGTGTGACCGGCCTTTATGGTTGAAATGTAGATATCTGTGTCTGACTGTTCGTTTTGCATTTAGCCAGTCCTGGGCCGATCTCGATTAAACCTATTGAAATACCATTCTTGATCCGAGACATGATTAGACAAGTTAGGTCATTAATCGTTACAAGATTACTCATTGGGAGGATATTAATTTAAACTAAGTAGGAGAGTTAGGAGCTGTAGATGTCGGAGGTTGAAACTCGTTCGTTGAGGCAGAATACTGCCTCGAGTCAGCTAGTCATGAGTCAACCTTTCGTTAACAATAGAAAACCTAAGCATCTCATCACTTAATCATTACGTGGATCTCTGTGCTTGCAGTGCAAACATGGCAATTGTTTTAATAGTTGATATATATTAAATATTTGAAACAGTACTGTGGGTGACGTGGTAGTTAACGCTTCCGCCAGGCGATCCGTGTGACGTGGTTCCACCCCCGTCTGGAGAGATGGGTTTCTCCTATTAAACACCAAACCCTTGTCTTATGACCTAGGTCTTGGTAGCAGCCAGTCAGCAACCAACATCACATATCCTAGCACTCCGGACCTCGGTGACGGGGGCTAAAGCGAGGTTCGCGGGATAAAAAAAAAAAAAAAAAAAAGTGTTCCAGCCTGTAATGATAATTTCATGTTCGTTATGTTGCATTTACCAATCACATAAGTAATATCACAGGCAATGGTGATATAAATGTCCAAACAATTCATGAATCAATAAAACTGAGCTTAAAATGACTGGAAGCTTTTGCATACTGTGGTGAAGAGATGGTGTCTTCATCTTGCTATAATGTGAGATAATGTTGTTCGGTGAATAATCGATGAGCATGTAAATGTGTGACCGCACACATAAGCGGCACCGCTCACAATCAGTTTTCCTTGCAATGTGTAATTCAGTCATACGTTAGACGAATGGACTATAAAGATGTGCTGTAATGATCATAGTCATATGAAAAATGGTACGGTAAATCATTATCATAGCTGATATAATAACCACATTCGACAAAAGTATGCATAAATTCTCTGCCTGCTGAGGTGAGAGAATTTAAATCTCCTACCTCTTCGTGGTGCACCACAGAACAAATGAAAACATCTGCCTGAAGTACTACCAACGAGGAAATAAGCAACCGTTAACAGTGTCTGAACATCATCCTAATGTTTATTGATCAGTGTCATTCATGATGTGAATATGGCAGGCAATCTTACTTGTAACTGGATGTAGATGTTAGGTAAATGCATTCATCTTCAACCTATACTGATAATGGTATCAAGTGATAACCCTATGAAATGGAATTACTGATATGATGAGAGAGTGTGAGAGAAAGGCTTGGAGTGATTCCAGTATTTAGTGCATTAACATGTTATTGTAACAATGTAAAAACAACATAGAAAATAACATGTTTAGTATTGTTAAAAATGTAAATATTTGGTAGATTGCCAATGGATCTCAAAAACTAGTTCGGCAGTTATTGTCACTGGCGGTATGAATCACTTAACCCCCTCCCCTCAACGTCCTGCACCTGCCCTGGACTTCACTATGCCAAGCTCCCCCCTTAAGCAGCTCTCCCACCGGCTCGACCAGTTGCAGGAAACCGGTCGCATGGAATTGTTGCATGTCACAGGTTGCACGGACCAAGGCCAAATATGTATAGTATAATATATATTATTGTATTATAAATAAAAGTTTATATTTATATAAGAATATTATTTATATTACTTTATTATAAAATTTATATAGTCATATATCTTTGGCCTTGGTCAGCACGACCTGTGGCACACAACAATTTTCCATGCGACCAGTTTCATGCAACTGGCTGAGCCGATGGGAGAGCCGCCTTACTCCTGAGACATTTTTCTCACCACCCAACTTCGTACCCAGCCATCTAAGGGATGAACTCTGACTCTGACAGAGGTTCACTATGGACGAAGAGAGTTGATGATTCGAACTTTCGTCGAGCATGTACACACGAACAAACATATACACTGTTGCCAGCACCCGTTACCCACCTCTCGCGGCTAGGTGGCCCAGGTGGAAAGTTTGGCGACTGTACAATGTACTGTGTTAAATGGGGATGTAGACAAGTGGGAAAATAAGCAAGAAAAAAAAAAGCGGTGTCGGAATGCAGATTAACAGGCAGGGCAAGAATCGAAACTTATTACCTCTGCCAAGGAGGTTATGTTTTCACCCTTGTCCGTTTATTTGTTTGTTGGTTTGTGAGCAAAATTACACAAAAACTACTGGACGGCTTCCACGAAACTTGGTAGAAGAATGGGCCTTGGCCCAGAATAGATTCCATTAAATTTTGGTGCGGATCCGAATAAAGGTGCGGATCCAGGATTTTTTTTTTTTTTCTTTCACTTTCTTTAACATTGTGAGATAGGGCGTTTTTCGACATTTTCGTAAATTTTTCAGTGAATATGGCATGGATTTTGATGAAAAAAATCAGGCATATTTAGGATATTGATATCTACGAATGTGTAAGTTTGGCGCGGATCCATATAAACCGGATCTGGCGGATTTAAATATAGTTTTAAAAGGAACTACATGTTGGGGCTTGGCGGAGGAATGCGTTCTACTAAGTTCCGTACTAGTTATCAGTGTCCTGTTTATCACCATCATTATCTCCATCTTCATCTTCGTGGTCATTGTCGTTGTCGTCATCACTGACATTATCATCATTATCAGTATCATCAAAAACATCATCATCATCATCATCATCATCATTATTATTATTATTATTATTATTATTATTATTATTATTATTATCCACAGTTATTACATGAATGTATATACTATTCAGGGACTTGGAGCGGGGCAGTATTAAAAAAGAAAGATCATCAAAGTGTCCAACAAAAATGCCCAAATCTCCCTACACTTATTCTCAACTTTAAAATCTGAACGATACTTCGAAAATCAGAAGGATTGACGATTGCTGGACTCTCATTTGGAACAGATTTATAGATAGATAGATAGATAGACAGATATATATATATATATATATATATATATATATATATATATATATATATATATATATATATATATATACATAATTCCGTAAGGGAGTGGCCGCAAACAAATCTCCTCCATGTTGCCCTGTCCACCGCCACTTCACTGCCTTCCCCCCAGCTCACTCCCCCCCTCTCTCATATACCTCTCCACTCTCTCCTTCCATCTCATCCTCGGCCTCCCCCTCCAACTCCCACCCTCCATCTTATAGCCATACACTCCTCGTTACTCTCTCGTTCTCCATCCTCTCCACATGGCCAAACCGCCTCAGTGTATTTCTCATAACGCTGTCTATCACATCCACATCTACATCACAACGCTCCATCATTTCCTTGTTTGTCAGTCTGTCTCCATGTAATTGCACATGCTCCTCTCGAATAACACATTTCCACTTCTCTCACTCTTGTGTCCTTCTAACAAGGTCCGAGCTTCACATCCATATGTCAGAGTTGGTATCACAATACCGTCATGCAGTATCTTTTACTTCCTTGCTTGCTTCCCTGTTTCTTATCACTGCTTTCAAAGAGCCATCAACCTTTCTTCCATGTTGTACACTTTCAAGCACTGCATCCTCCAAACTTCCATCCTTACTCATCACACTATCCAAATACTTAAATGCACTCACATTAACCGTTTCCTCATCATCCAACCTCACTGTACATCCAGTGACTTCATTTCTGTCAAAGACCATAATTTTTACTCTTCCCCACATTCACCTTTAGATTCTGTTTCCGACACACTCTCCCAGACTCATTCACCAAGCCTTGCACCTCCCCTTCATCTTCACTTAACAATATAGTATTCTCTGCACGCAACAATACTGAAAGTTTCCAAACGCTGCCTTCTGTCATTAGGGCCGGTCCAGCATCCACTGGCCTACCTTGTATCTCTGTTATAACCCCATCCACGTACAGATAGAACAACCGTGGTGACATGACATCCCTGTTTCAGTCCAACATTCAGACAGAAAAATTCACTCAGTTCACTGTCCACGCACACTGCAGCCTTAGCATCCTATTATATCCTCTTCACGGCATTCAGCAACATCCAATTTACTCCATAAAATCTTAATATTTTCCACCTTCCTTGTTTATCCACCCTGTCATACGCTTTCTCCAAATCCATGAAGGCCGTATACAACTTCTTTCCCTTCTCTAGAAACTTTTCCACTAAACACCTAAGGATGAATATCTGATATACACAACCTCTTCCCTTCCTAAAACCTCCTTGTTCTTCTCCAACTAATTCCTTTGTTCTTTCCCTAACTCTGTCATTATGTATCCCACTATATTGTATACCTTGCCTATTACACTAAGAAGACAAATGCCCCCATGATTAACACACACTTCCTTTTCCCCTTTTCCTATGTACAAGGGAATTGTTATACCTGACTTCCAATTCTCTGGGACTCTACATTCCTCCCAGGCCAATCTGCACATCTTCCATATCCATTCTACTTGTATCTCTGCCCCATACTTCAGCATTTCACCACACACTCCATCAATTCCTGGGGCATTCCCCATTTTCACTTTCTTCATTGCTTCCATTACTTCCATCCTACTGATCTCTTCCTCCCTTCTCACCTCCCTCCTCCTGGCAATTCCCCAGCCATTTATACTCGTATTACTTTCATTCTATGTGTTTAACAATCCTTTGAAGTGTTCTCTCCATCTGTTTACTTTTTGTCCCGTCTCCACACTCAGTCTACCACTTCTGTCTTTCACTCCCCTACTAACTTCTTTATCACCCTGTCTAACTCTCTTTACCCCCTTCCAGAACATTTTCTTACATTCCTTCCACTGTAACAAATTACTTCCAAATTCCTCATCCACACTCTTCTTACTCTCTCTTACTAATCTTTTCACCTCTGTCTTCCTTTCCTCATATAACTCTCTTCCACCTCCCAACTTTCTCCGTGCCTCTGCATCCAATCCACCCACAATATGCTTTCTTCTTTTGTACCACAGCTTGCTTCACCTCTTCATTCCATCACGCTGTTCCTTGCACCCTCTTTCGTCTTCTGCTCACCCCACACACACCACCTCACATGCTGCACATATTTCTTCTGTGAATATCGGCACACACCTTCCACCTTCCCCACATGCTCGAACTCATATTTATCCAGTCGCTACTCCACTTCTCTCATATATTCTGCCTTTTTTCCATCCTCTTGCAGCCTTTCTACACTCCTTGTATGGACTACTTCTGTCATAAAAAGACTTTGTAGTTACTTGTAGCTGAAGTTATCTATTAGACTTGTGGACGAGCGGTTGTTATACTTGAGTTGTTTGTAAGTAGATAATCTTGGTTCCCATTTGTCATGCAATGACAGGAGAGGTAAAGAAGAGTATGGGACTATTTTTATTTGTCTTGGAAATATTAACAAAGTCTCTTACACACGAGTGAGTATAAGTAGAGTCCCGCTAGCTACCTCTCTGTCTCGCTCTCTCTCTCTCTCTCTCTCTTCCAAGTTGCTAAGCCTTCCTCCCTACACCCTGCCGATTCTATGGCCTCTCTCCTTCTGAGCTCTCTTTCCTAAATTCTGGTGAAACAGGGGTCGTGTCACGTGTGTTACACTGTGATTGGAAAGTTCTAGAAGCCTGTGTGTGAGTGTGTGTGTATGTGTGTGTATGGTCACTAGGCTTTGTTCTCCTGCTGTTTCGCTGACAAACTAACTGCATCATCTCCTGACATTGCTACTTCCTAATCTGTCGTCAGCTTTTCCTCAGTTTAACTTGCAAGATCATTTCCCATTCCCAGGCTCGCATAGAGCTGTCTATCTGTGTATTTATCTATCTATCTATTATGATTTGTAAATATAATATGGACTCATAACACTTCATCCAGTCCTTCCCTCCTTCTATTCCTACATTGCACTTGAAACTTGACTTTCATTACTACCAAGTAGTGGTCAGAAAGTCCATTCCTCCAACCTCTGTATGCTCTTGCATCCATTACACGCCTTCTCATTCTGTTATCCACACACACATAATCATTCAGTTAACCACCCACCCTTCTCGTCCCTCGTCACGTATACCTGTGGATCATTTTGTGCCTAAGGAGGATATTGGCTATTACTAACCCCCTACCTGCACAAATGTTCACTAGAACACTGCCATTCTCATTCACTTCAGCAGGCATACCCCACTCGCCAACTACTCCATCCACCTTCACATTCTCTACTTTTCCATTCATATCTGTAATCAAAAACACTCATTCCGCTCAAACTTTTCCATGCATGCTTCCACATTTGCCCAGATCACTTCATTCACTTTGCTTGCACCGTTGTCGGTTGGCGCATATGCACACACAATCGTCCACATTTGTATTCCCACTTTCAGTCTTACCCGCACAATCATTGAACTAACTGGTCTTTACTCTCTTATATTCTCCACCCATCTCTTCCACACAACAACACATACACCATCTTTTGCCCTCTCTTTCTCTCCTACTCCCACGCATATACCCCATTCATACTTCCACTCTCACACTCTCTCCTCACCATTTAGTCTCAGTTCATCCACATACCGGTATATCCACTTTTGCACCCCCCAAGCACCTGGACAATCTCTCTCTCTCGTTCACCTGGTCATTCGCACTTCTTACGTTCCATGTCGCTATCCAAACCATGTCCATTGTCCGGTCCTTGGTCGTTACCTGTTGGTCCATTCTGATCTGAGGCTTCTTATTTGTATTTTTAATTATTTTCGGGGGGGAGGGGGGCACGAACTCCCCGCCGACCTTTTTTTGTTGATAGTTTTTCCAGGGCAATAATTCCCGCAACTTTGATTAAATCTTCTGTGATACCGTCTTATCCTGATGCCTTACCTCTTTTCACACATTTCATTGCTGTTTTTGTCTCTTCTACAGTTGTAGCCGGATTTTCGGTAGATACTGGGTTTCCTTCGATTCGTTGTCTGTCCTTTGAGTTGTATAAATGATCACAGAATTCTTTGACTACCGGTATTTGATAATTTCTTCCCTTTTATGTGCTGTTTCACCGTTTGGTTTACTTAAAGCATACATGTGACTTTTCCTGTCCCTAGTTTCCTCATTCCTGTTTCTACGTTAGTTCCTGAGATTAAGACTTCGTTTATTTTCTGTTTGTTCAATTTCTGCACAACCTCTCGCATGGTTCTTATTTTTCTTTAGTAGATACTGCCGTTATGTTTCCACATTCCTGCATTAAAAGTTTTGTTTCGTTTGAGAGTTTACTGTTCCTTTGCCTCCATGCCTTCCTTCCTATTTCAAGTGCTGCATTCTTTAGTATTTTGGTGAAGTTTTCATTTGTTTGGTCAGAGTCGAGGCTTTCTTCATTGTTAAGGACTGAATAATGCCACGGCAGTACCAGATTCCCCCAAAGTTAGACAAAGTTAGTACAGCTAGCCTACTCTCAGGCTGGGAGGATCGTAATTTTCGCAGGCGATCCGACGCTCCCAGTAATGGTCGGGTGGTGGTTTGGGGGAAAGGCTGATTTTCGTCTTTGTTTAGTACCTTTTAACTCCAGTGCTTTTTATTATATGTGTGTGGATGAAAGGATGATAAGGTGTGTAATGGATGCAAGAGTATACAGAGGTTGGGAGAGTGGACTTTCTGAACCAAAGTCCAATTGAAATGGAGAAATAGAAGAATGGAAAGACAGGAGGAAGTAGTTCATGCAAGGAGGGTGGAAAAGTTACAAGAGGAGGGAAAAAGGCAGTACATAAGAGGGAAGTGGAGGACCGATTGGGTAAATATGGATTGGAGCAGATGGGGGGCAAGGAAGTCGTGTGCAAGATATTCACAGAAGAAATCTGTGCAGTATGTGAGGTGGTGTGTAGGGTGAATAGAAGACGAAAGGGGGTGCAAGGAACAGAATGGTGGAATGAAGAGGTGAAAGAGGCTGTGGCACAAAAGAAGAAAGCATATAGTGAGTGGATGAGAAACGGGCTTGGAAGAAGTTGAGAGACGGAAGAGAGAGTTATATGTAGAGACGAAGAGAGAGAGGTGAAAAGATTAGTAAGTGAGAGTAAGAAGAGAGTGGATGAGGAATTTGGAAGGAACTTGAGTGTACAGTAGAGGGAATGTAAGAAAATGTTGTGGAAAGATGTAAAGAGAGAGACAGGTTGCCAAAGAAGTTAGTTAGGGAGTGAAAGACAAAAATGGTAGATTACTAGTGGAGAAGGGAGAAAAAGTGAGCAGATGGAGAGAACACTTTAAGGAATTGTTGAACATAGAGAATGAAAGCAATGCAAGTATAAGTGGCTGGGGAATGGCTGGGAGAAGGAGGGATGTGTGAAGAGAGGAAGAAATCAGTAGGATGGAAGTCGTGGAAGCAATGAAGAAAGTTCAAATGGGGAAAGCCCAAGGAATTGATGGAGTGTGTGGTGCAGTGCTGAAGCATGGGGGAGAGATAGTAGTAGAATGGATGTGGAAGATGTGCAGATTGGCCTGGGAGGAAGGTAGAGTCCCGGAGGATTGGAGGTCAGTTATAATTATTCCCTTCAACAAAGGAAAAGGGGAAAAAGAAGTGGGTGGGGATTATAGGGGCATTCGTCTTCTTAGTGTAATAGGAAAAGAATATGGTAGGATACTTACTGACAGAGTTAGGAAAATAACAGGGGAATTAGTTGGAGAAGAACAGGAAGGTTTTAGGAAGGGAAGAGGTTGTGTAGAGCAGATATTCATTCATATATCTTTAATGGAAACGTTTCTAGAGAAGGGAAAGAAGTTGTATGCGGCCTTCATGGATTTGGAGAAAGCATATGACAGGGTGGAAAGACAAGGATTGTGGAAAGTATTAAGAATATATGGAGTAGATGGAAAGTTGTTGAAGGCCGTGAAGAGTATGTATGAGGGTGCTAAGGCTGCAGTGCATGTGGACAGTGAACTGAATGAATTTTCCTATTTGAAGGTTGGAATGAAACGTGTCTCCATGATTGTTCAATCTGTATATGGATGGGATTATAAAAGATACAAGGTAGGGCAGTGGATTTTAGAACGGCCCTTGTGAGAGTGGGCAGTGTTTGGAAACTCCCTGTACTGTTGTTTGCAGATGATACTGTGTAATTAAATGAAGATGAAGGGGAGCTGCAAGGCTTGGTGAATGTGTCTGGGAGAGTGTGTAAGAAAAGGAATCTAAAGGTGAAAAGTCATGGTCCTCGAGAGAAGTGAAGTTGTTGAATATACAGTGAGGTTGGATGAGGAGGAAGTGGAAAACGTGAGTGCATTTAAGTACTTGGGTAGTGTGATGAACAAGGTTGGAAGTTTAGAGGGTGAAGTGCTTGAAAGGGTACAGCAGGGAAGAAAGGTTGATGGTTCCTTGAAAGCAGTGATAAGAGACAGGGAAGTGAGCATGGAAGTGAAAAAGCTGCTACATGACAATATTGTGATACCAATTTTAATGTATGGAAGTGAAGCTTGGACCTTGTTGGAGGGACAGAAGTCAAGAGTGAGAGCAGTGGAAATGAGTTATTTGAGAGGAGCATGTGGAGTCACATGGAGAGACAGACTGACAAATGAGGAAGTGAAGGAGCGTTGTGTTGTGGATGTGGATGTGATGGGATGCGTTAGGAGAAACACACTGAGGTGGTTTGGCCACGTGGAGAAGATGAAGAGTGGGAGACTGACGAGGAGAGTGTATGTGAGTGAGGTGGAGGGGGGAGAGGGAGGGGAAGACCAAGGATGAGGTGGAGGGATGGAATGGAGAGGTATGTGACAGAGGGGGGGAGGGTGAGTTGGGAGCAGGGCAATGAAATGGCGGGGGACAGGGTGACATGGGGGCGATTTGTTTGTGGCCACCCCTTACGGGATTAAGGCGTGTGGCAATAGATTGATAGATAGATAGATAGTTTTTGTCTCTAATTTTCTCCTTTATATCCTTCATTAATTTCATTGCTTCACCTCACATTTAATTCCTCCAGTATTTTCGTCTCCACTTGCCCTGTTTAATCCGCCATGTCCCAAGCTATTTTGCACCTCCGACACCCCCCAATCCCGAGGTATTTTCGTTTTTTTTTTTTTTTTTTTTTTTTTGGCTAAAACCTTCGCTTTTGGTGAGAAACATCGAAAATTCATAGAGAAATCGCTCTCCTGAGGTTTAAAATACTCGATAAAGTAGCAGTACCTCCTTACCTTACTAGGTTTTCAATCAGGCTGGCTCCAAAGAAAACGAGTTCTATGGGAGGGTAACTATTCCACACCACTCCTAAACGGTATTTATTTATTTATTTGGTAAGAATTTATATGTAGTACGAGAGTATATTGGTTTTCAAACAGTAATATAGGCATTATAAGCATTGTTTCACTCACTAACTCATCAACATACCTGACCTTTTTTGGTTACATTACCTGATCATCATTTCTGACTGTTTCTTCCTCTAATGCTATGTAAACTTTGTCCTCCACATTGTCATCGATTTGGGAATCACTCTGGCCCTGAATGTCTTTACTGGCCAGGTCACTGGTAACAGATGAATTGCTGAGACAATGGTGTGCTGGGGGGGGGGAGGTTATGCAGTGTAAGGCATTGTCCCTGCCTGGCATCTTGTAGAGGAATAGAGGAAGGTGTCCCGCGTATACGTACCAAAAATCATGCGTGAAAATTGAAAATTGTGTAAATTATGAACCTTGCAATTGCACAACGTAACAGTACGTCGAGGGGACTGGCTGTGACAAAACGTTGCGACATACCCATACGTCGATGGGATGCCACGGGTTAAGCACCACTTTTGTCTTGTTTTCACGCATTAACTCCTTCCCTACTTTTGTTTCTTCTTTTCGTTGTTAACTCCCTCACGGCTTTCCATTCTTCTTTTCAGCATTTACAAATTCACTACTTTTGTTTTTACTTCTCCCTTCTAACCTCTGTATTACTAGAGTCTCTACTTTTGAGGTTTAACTTGTTCACTGTTCTGGTTTGTATTTTTCATTGTAATGCCTTCAAACTTCGGTCTTTACTTTTCGTTTTTAACTCGCTCGTTGTGATGGTGTGCATTGCATCTCATTTTTACTATCATGGGTTGGGAGATTTTTCAAATTAGAAGGGATAAAAACGACATAATTAAGCCCTCCCATACGAATAGTCATTCCTAAATATAAGAAGTGGTGCCAGACACAACAAACCACGCCCAACTGCAGTTACTTTGTTAAATACTGACTCGTTTCTGCCAATTAGCGTCACTGCACAATTAAAGTCTAAGGTAATGGCGCAAATGTTTTCAAGTTACGCCCTTTGAAAATCAGTGATCCTACATTTGACCTTCCAAGGTCACTCAAGGTCATGCTGCCAAATGAAAGCCCACATGAGACTTCCTATACCTTGGTAATAGTAAAGATCTGTCTTCAGCGAGTTTCGAGTTGTAACCCCCTGAATATGCATGGCCTTGAGTTTTACCTTTCAAGGTAACTTATGGTCAAAGGTCATGGTACCAATTAAAAACCCATATGGGATTTCCTTTATGTTGATAAAAGTAAATATCACTATATCTTCAACCAGTTTTGAGTTATAGCCGCCTGAATATCCGTGACCTTGAGTTTGGCCTTTCAAGGGCATTCAGAGTCAAAGGTCTTGGTGCCAAATGAAAACCCATACTACGAGTTCTGTATGTTCCTAACAGTAAATATCTCCGTCATCAACCGATTTCAAGTTATAACCCTCTGAAAATCCTTGACCTTGGTTTTGACCTTTCAGAGTCTTTCGATTACCTCCAAAATTTAATCATTTTCTTTAGGGACCAGTGCCCACGTACCGGTATCCTGAAAGTTTCATGTAGTTTCATTCAGCTTTTTTCCTTAATGTTGCTGACAAGCAAACAAACTCGACCAAAAACAGTACCTCGTCGGTCTCCGTCCGGGCAAGATATTAATCTGAAGGCAGCAAGACTGTCCGGGCAAGATATTAATCTGAAGGCAGCAAGAATGACCTAAACTAAAACGTCATCGTAGTGAACTGGTTAAGTCTTTCGGTCTTAGTCCTATGGTTGGTGTGAGTGGGGAAGTGTACCTTGTAAACACCTGTACTTCCTCGGATTAGTGCAGTACTGTAACTGTACTAGAGACTGACGTGAAGAGTGTATGTGAGTGAGGTGGAGGGAATTAACCCTTAAAAGGGAAACCACTCACTTCAGAAACTTAAAAAGTAATCTAAGTCTTTTTGGACCCTGGGCATTGAATGACACCCCAAACTGTCTTTTTTTCAATTTCAGTGAAAAATATAGGAGTAAATGTGTAAAATGTAAGTTTTTGATTATCCATTAAGAGTACTGTCACAAAAATCTACTGAGTCACTCGTAAGATTTGCCGTAAAAAAAAAAATGCCCTTTAAAAAGTTACCTTGACATAAATACTTACAGTATAAACAAAAGATTCCTGTACAATTTGTCCTAAACTCACAGACCCTAGGGCCTGATGATAGGGCAACATCATGGCAGCGACTGGAAGGCCTGCCTCCCCCAAAAAGATACGAATCTGCGAAAGACAAATGAGAGTGACTCCAGCCTTAGGTGTGACTCAGGGGATTTTTGTGATGGTACTCTTAAGGGATAGTCAAAGGCTTATATTTTGCAGATGTACTCTTTTGGTCAAAGAATTCCAGCAGGGCAGAGATATCGTCGTCTGACACCGACATCTTGGGGTCCATCATAGTCTACAAAAACAAATGAATATATGAAAAATAAAATCAATACATACTATGGGAGTTTGCAAAATGAGACCACAATCGATGGAGAATTTATATTGCAATCATTTGAACCACAATATGCACCACAACAATAAATTCCACAAGAGTGGCAATGCAAAATGCCAATAGGTCTATTTTCTAATATCGTACCTAGAAAGGGCACTGTGGGGAGTCAGAAACCCCACACCACCAGCTGCTGTCAGAGCTGACACAGCAAAGCAGCATGCTTCCTCCTTTCTCAGAGAACGTCAGAGCGTTTGCGCTTACTGCACAAGCCCACCCACCATCGCTGCAGCATAAAATGCTGCAGCGCATAGACCTTAAAACGCGCCAAATCACGTCGCTCTTGGGTTTCCTAAGCCCCCGATGCCCCTTTAGGAGTTAAGGGAAGGGGAAGGCCGAGGATGAGATGGAAGGATGGGGCAAAGAGAGAAATGAAAGTAGGGGGTGCGAGTTACAGTGAGGGCAATCTGATGACAGAGTGCAGGGTGACATGGAGGCGATCTGTTTGTGGCCACCTTTACGGGATTAGTGCGTCTGCCTGTATCTAACCAGATAGAACAGCTTTCTTCTCTTTGTTTCCATTTCTAGTTTTCATTCATGGTGACGGAGTTCATACGACTGTGGAGGTGCAGTTATTGTGTGTACACCGCCAGATTATATCTGCGATAGCCTTTAGGTTATTATGTATTATTTTTCTATTTGGATTATTCTGTATTATTTTTCTTTTATTTAAAGAAGAGCGGTAAGGGATTAACTGATGTTCTCCAAATAGTTAGCTTCGTTTTTCAGTCCTCGTTTTGTGGCAGCTGTCACCTTGAAAATAATCGGTATTCAGAGGAAACTTAATAACCTAAACGAATTTTCTGAGTAAGGACAATACTCTTCCTCTAAATCTCACCATGTCACTCTTAATTCTACAGACTAACTTCATGTTGCCCCTTAATCTTCTTAGGGAACATTATTCGCTTCACCTGAAAATCTCTGAAATCCTCGCTCTTATTCCCCCCAGTCGGTTTGTATATTTTTCGCGTTCCTTGGCATCTTCCCCCACTTAACCCCTTGAAACCCTCACCTCCATTTTTCAGTTTAGTCATGTTACTTTCAAACGATTTTATTAAATCGTCCGGTGAAAATTTTTGTATTTTTTTTATATCATTACCTGAAGAAGCTATTCTAATTAGGCTGGACCTCTGATAGTAAGGCAAATGATGAACGATATATCAAGCGCCTCCAGTTCGAAATATCTCTCTAAAACTGAATAAAATCGTTTGGTGGGAGCAATAGAAGAAATTAACGTGTGTCATCAGAGTAATGTGGTTAAGCTTAGGATGTGCCCAGTAGAAAATAGTAGTTGTTGTAGCCCCAGTTTCATCTGTAATATGAACCCGGTGGACTGCAGGATGAAGTTGTCTTTCCCTGGCAGTATACCGTCCTCCTGTTTGGCTGTTTGGGGTAGGGATGGAGTTAAGGGGCGTTTGTAATACTGTATAACCGGGCAGAGGAGCCGCTTGATTATCTCGGTGCCACCACGTGAAAGCGTCCACTTCCAGGGCGATCTGCTTGTGAAGGGGTAAGAAACCAGTTCCACTGACTCCTTCATCAACAAGAAGAATATATCAGAGTAAAGTTGCCGTCAGAAAATGTGTCAAATGGAGATGTAGTCGAGATCAGTTGCTGTGTCAGATAAAGATGAAGTGGAGGTCGATTGTTGTGTCAGATGGATGTACAGTCGAGGTCAGTTGTTGTGCTAGATGGATGTACAGTCGAGGTAGATTGTTGAGTTAGACGGATGTACAGTCGAGGTAGATTTTTGTGTCAGGTGGATGTACAATCGAGGTTAGTTGTTGTGTCAGATGGATGTACACTCGAGGTCAGTTGCTGTGTCAGATGAAGGTAAAGTCGGGACCAACCGTTGTGTAAGGTGGAGAGAGTTTTGACCAGAATTTGCATCAGTAACATGCAAGAAATTTTTCACAATAACTGCATCTGACACATGCGAGAGTATTCTGGGAATAATTTGCATTAGTAACATACGAACACACACTCACACACTCTTCCCACTGCATTTCTTCGTGACTGGCATAGTATTAATCTATTGTTGCAGCTCCGAAATTAAAGGCAGAGTTGTCAGTTTCTCGCCTAGATGAAGTCAGTAGAGTATAGTCAAGGTGAAAATTATATGACAAGCTGTGTGAAATAGAGGAATCACGTGCCCACACCCCCCATCATGCTCTTCAGGATACGAGCTTCCTTCCACACACACACACACACACACACACACACACACACACACACACACACACACACACACACACACACACACACACACACACACACACACACACACACACACACACACACACACACACACACACACACACACACACACACACACACACACACACACACACACACACACACACACACACACACACACACACACACACACACACACACACACACACACACACACACACACACACACACACACACACACACACACACACACACACACACACACACACACACACACACACACACACACACACACACACACACACACACACACACACACACACACACACACACACACACACACACACACACACACACACACACACACACACACACACACACACACACACACACACACACACACACACACACACACACACACACACACACACACACACACACACACACACACACACACACACACACACACACACACACACACACACACACACACACACACACACACACACACACACACACACACACACACACACACACACACACACACACACACACACAGAAAAGATAGATACAGACAAGGACTAATACTGCAAGGACTAAAAAATACCTTCTTTTATGCAACTTGAAGAATTAACGGTAAAAAGGATAAACAGATCTGAAGCAGTTAAGGCGTACGTCACAAAATAAGTTGCAGAATAGGAAGCGTTGCGTAATATTCGAAATCAAGTCGAAGAACGCTCACAATTCCCTAAATGGATTTAATATTTTTCCCTCTGCCACATCTTCCTCCTTTTATGGTTTTCCTTCGCACAAATTTCAGGAGCCACAGTTTAGGGTCGTGTTTGGCAGGAGGGGCGAAAATATTTATATATGGAGGTAAAAATGGATGCCAGATAGAGAGCTGACTGCCTCCAACTCTGCAGATGTGCGTCGATGAAAGATTGGGCGGATTAAGGTACACATATTGGGTGGAAGTTTTTGATAACCAGAGAGAGAGAGAGAGAGAGAGAGAGAGGGATAATGTGGTGAAGGGGGACAGAAATGTGTGTGTGTGTGTGTGTGTGTGTGTGTGTGTGTGTGTGTGTGTGTGTGTGTGTGTGTGTGTGTGTACTCTTTCGGTTTTTGGCCATCGTCTTTGTTTGTACTGATTTCTTTGTATCTGACTTATTTCTTCTTAGTCTTTGCATTATTTGTTTTTATCTTAGTCGTAGTTTTTATCTTTTAAATGACACACACACACACACACACACACACACACACACACACACACACACACACACACACACACACACACACACACACACACACACACACACACACACGTTTTGTAAAGTATGCATTAGCCCAGGAATATACAGAATCTTGCATACCCGCAGAAACATGCATATACATCTGTCTGTCTGTCTGTCTCTCTCTCTCTCTCTCTCTCTCTCTCTCTCTCTCTCTCTCTCTCTCTCTCTCTCTCTCTCTCTAACACCTACCTCACACCGTTTTATCACACTTTCTCATCCACTCTGTCACAGGCAGTTTCTCTCACACCCTATCAGTCTCTCACGCCCTCTCTGTTACACCTTTTCTCAAACCCTCTGTCACACCCTCTTCATCGCAGCCTCCCTGCCTCACCCTCTCTGCAGCACCCCCTCCCCCCTCCTCACCTTTCCTGCCTCACTCACCCTGCCTCACCCTCTCTGCCGCACCCCTCTCCTTTCGCACCCCCCTCCTTCCTCACCTTTCCTGCCTCACCCTTTCTGTCGCAACCCCCCCCATCCTCACTTTTCCTACCTCACTCACCCTGCCTCACCCTCTCTGTTGCACCCCCACTCTTTTCCTCACCTTTCCTGCCTCGCTCACCCTGCCTCACCCTCTCTGCCGCACCCCCCTCCTTCCTCACCTTTCCTGCCTCACTCTCTCTGCCGCACCTCCCCCCCTTCCTCACCTTTCCTGCCTCACTCACCCTGTCTCACCCTCTCTGTTGCATCCCCCCCCCTTTCCTCACCTTTCCTGCCACGCTCACCCTCCTCACCCTCTGTGCCGTACCCCCCTCATTTCGCACCCCCCCCTCCTTCCTCATCTTTCCTGCCTCACTCTCTCTGCCGCACCTCCTCCCCTTCTTCGCCTTTCATGCCTCACTCACCCTGCCTCACCATCTCTGTCGCATCCTCCCTTCCTCACCTTTCTTGCCTCACTCACCCTGCCTCGCCCTATCTCTCACAATTCCACTTCCTCACCTTTCCTGCCTCACCCTCTCTGCCGCAACCCCCCCTTCCTCACCTATCCTGCCTCACTCACCCTGCCTCTCCCTCTGTATCGCACTCACCCTCCCCCACGCCCACTCTGGCGATACTAGCCTGAAAGTCATTTATGGAGACGGTATGAATAATTTCTTGCTTTATGGTCTATATTATCCGTGTATTTTACATATTTTCAAAGTTTTTTTATATGCATATCTTTATTTATTTTTTAATCATTTCATTATTTTGTCCATCATATAATTAATTTACTTTTTTATTATTTCATTTTTTCTTATATATTTTTCTCAGTTTTTAAATCCTGTTAACTGCTGATTTTCTTTTATTGTACCAAAAATTTAATGTCAGATTATTAAGTAAATTCTGCACAGTAAAAGTGGGCAGGTAGGCTAAAGCAGGTAAGAATATACTGACTCTGATTATGCATATCATTTACGTAATATTCATCAGTAAGTTGATGTCTGGGAGGTGGAGAGAGAGAGAGAATATTCATCAGTAAGTTGATGTCTGGGAGGTGGAGAGAGAGAGAGAGAGAGAGAGAGAGAGAAAGAGAGAGAACAATCTTTAATCAGTATTTTAGAGGAAAAGTAGGTGTTCATAGTTAATACGGACATTAAACCACTAACCCCGCAATTTTTTTTAAGGGTAATAATAGACGATTTATTCAGGTTAAAATTTGTAATATAGGTGGCTTTGGGGATTTCGTAACACTTCCGTAGCGATTCATTCAGCATTTAACACCTCGATATCATCTTGTATGTTTTTAATGGAAACTACGTCAGTATTAAACGATAAAAATGACATATAAAAGAATGTTAACTAAGGCTAAAGTAAATCACCAAAGATCAAATGATAGGAAACCATATAACGGCTCGTATTCTCGTCGGTTAATTAAGGAAGCTCCCTAACATCTCTTTCTAAACAATTTATTTTGCTTATTGCACCTTGTTCCCTTCTGACACGTAAATCATTGCAATATCACACTCTTCATATATAACACGCAAAACGATATTAGCCACTCATTCAAAAATAAATCACTAACAAAGAGACGTTAGGGACTTTCCTTACCCTAAGAGAATACTTACCTTGGTTCTTGGTTCTTAGTATTGTGTGAATGTCTGTAACCATGTATGTCACCCAGAATACGACCCTAAGGATGCTTCGCACAAAAGCCAAAAAGTACTTCTGACGTAAACTGTCCGAGTATGTAGGATCGTGATGAAAAATGGACAGAAAAGTTTATTTATTGGTTCATTTTCTGTCCATTCCCTTTCTCAGTGGCAACTATAATCGTCCGTGGCAATAAGAAACAGTTTGTGCAGAACATGGCTCATGAAAGGAGACTTAATACTTATAGGTTTTATCCTGAGCAATACGATCAGACAGATTGCGTTTGAATAGGTTCGGTTCGATATCAATGGGAATGCTACCTAGGAGTAAATTTCCACCCTGTATGCGCAAAGGACGGAATTCCTAGTGACATGGGAGATCTCTTAGCACTTCTTCCTCAGTGCGATAGTTTCCAATTTACACATTAATATTCTGTTGTCTGTTATTTGTATAGACTAGCTTAACCGTCGATATACTTTTCAATACTACCATAAATTGGATACTGAAATGTTATGTGCAGCATAAATCGCTAAGGATGAGGTGTTATGAAATCTCCAGATCCTCTTCAAAGCAAAAACAATACTCTCAACCATCCTTGTTTTACCTCAAGCCATGAAGCGAGTCCTTACTTCGAAACGACAATGCTTCGAACCCATTGTTCTTTGCCATTCGGCAAAACTATCTTTATTCGGAACTTCAGGCGAGAAACAGCGATGGAAAGGAGGAAATATGAAGGGTGATCAAGGTCGTATATGAGCGGGGCTTCCCTCGGCATGCAGATATTTATGGCTTCAGTTCAGTAAGAGAAGATTCCGGAGCACCGAGCATTGCATTGAACGTGGGTCGTTACGGTAAGAAACACGGTGGCAGGGGTGCACCGTCTATAAAATCGTGTGTGTGTGTGTGTGTGTGTGTGTGTGTGTGTGTGTGTGTGTGTGTGTGTGTGTGTGTGTTTAACATGATACAGTCCATGATAAAGTGTGTGTCTTAGGCCCTGTATGGGGACCTGGGTGCATGTCTAGTGATTATTTATTTTACATAGATAGACTGATTGATTGATGTGTGTGTGTGTGTGTGTGTGTTTATGGAAGATGATACAGTCCATGATAATGTGTGTGTCTTAGGCCCTGTATGGGGGCCTGGGTGCATGTACAGTGATTTTTATTATTTATATAAATTGATTAATGTGTGTGTGTGTGTGTGTGTGTGTGTGTGTGTGTGTGTGTAATCAGACTAATGGAATGGACCCACCATATTCACGAAACGCTTTACTCCATTCACCATTCATTTTTATGTGTGATATTTTCCGCACGGGTCGACTTACGTGTGCACCCTTGCCAAAGACATGGGCGTCCAGCCGTAGTCAGTTTACATGAGTAGGGTTTGGAACTAAGTGAGTGAGATTTGGAACCTGCCCACTTGATTGAACATGCCTTAACATGCCATTTTTAGCAGTATATATATTTTTTTAACAATAGAACGGAGGAAGGAAAAACAAACAAATAAAGAAAATGATCCATACAACAGATTACAGGTGTCATCCATTCATTTAAAAAAATAAAATCCGTAACAGTTGGACTTAACAGCTGTAGGTTGAAGTTTGGGGGAAAACCACTCTGGGGATGCGAGTTCCAAAGAGATGCAGTTCGGGGAATAAAAGAATTCTGATAGACACAAGTCCTGCAGTATTGCAGTGTGACAGTCCAGTCATGAGAGTTACCAGATGCCCGAGCAGCGCGGGGGAAGGCATGGAGAGGTGGCACGATGGACGCAACTTCGTCTGAGCATTTGCCATAAAAGTATCTATTTAATAATGCAAGGGAGGCACCATTCCATCCTACCTGAAGAGGGGGTACTTCATTTGTTATTGAAGGGTTATTACTAATCCTAATATGAAGCAAAATTACTTCTGTCCTTGCAATTGCGTATGTATCTGTGAGGCTACACACACACAGACACACACACACACATTCCCACACACACACACACACACACACACACACACACACACACACACACACACACACACACACATATATATATATATATATATATATATATATATATATATATATATATATATATATATATATATATATATATATTCGGGCCCAGTGCACTGCTTCCTTTGCGTTTCAGGGACTCAGAGACTCCGACTCATCTAATTAATCAATAATTTAGCAGTACTGTATAGCATTATGCACTGAGGCAATTTCGAGTCGGTGAAAGGGGATTACTGGCTGCGGACCTGTAAATGGAGAGTGAGGGAATCCAGTGTTCTCCTTGGTGTGTTTCAAGTTGGCTTTTTTGCACCCCTGTTTTATTCATTTATTTATTTTTTTTTTACATATGGAAATATTAATAAACTAAACATTAATACTGAAGCTGGCTGAAAATTTTGTTAGTTAATTTCATAAATTTAGAACGTTGCAAATGTTGAGATTTTTGATGGGAACAGTACATGCCTGAGTTGGAGCATGCACATACAACCACAGAGACTTTGATGTAGCATCGATGGGGACGGTTGTGTGCCAGTTGAAGAGTAGAGCTTATAAAAATTTATTGTTTGCCGCAATAAAAATAGGTACAAATTCTAACTCTGTAGCCTCTGCTTCATTCTAAACTTCTGACAAGGTTTAAAAACCCGTTGACCGGCCTGCCGTGAAGGTGCATCTGTTAGGTGATGAACGCACACACACACTCACACACACGCACACAGACGCACACTATGCACACACACGCGCCTCTTCCTGTCGTAAACGGCTATGCCGGTCGTTAAGCCAATAAAAGGGGAAGTTTGCATGTGAGAATATTGGTTGCGGCTGTTTCGATTTTTTTTGTTTTTTTCAGCAGCAGCTCAGGTGGCGCTCCCTGAATGGTATGGAAAATATTCTGACTTTTTAAATTGATATGCAAAAAGGCTCGGACGGTATTGTTTGAAGTGAGATTCATTTATGATTTTTTCCGCGCGTCTTTCTATTTGATAAAGCCTGAAACTTGTGTGGAGTGGAAAATTGTGACAGCCTTATTTTCTGTAGAAAGTTATTGTGACTTTTCTGTCTGATATGCAAGGTAACCCAGGAGTTATTCCATGAAGCGAGATTCTTGCTCGAATTTGTCCACGCCTGTGTCTTACTTAACAAAGGCTGGAACCCATGCAATATAGAAAATGGTGACTTTTTATTATACATGGTTATTTTCTCTTCTACGAGAGGGTCTTCCCTGGGCTGAGCAAAAAGATAGATTATGCTTGTATCGGGTATGAAATAAAAAGTACATCATGTACGTAAAAGCCCTTCCACTGAATGCGTATCATGTAATATGAGAATAATCCTCAGGGGTAGGATAAATTTTATTAAATGGACGTCCTCATTCTCCTAGTGTTAAGTATTAACGACGAAGTGACAGGTTCGCTACGGGGTGTCCAAATAGGCCTAGCCCTTTCAATACTGTAGCAACCTGAATCAGATTTTTTTTTTTTCATTGTTCTTGCCATCACAATACTTGTCACCTTCATTTGGTATAAAATTACAATTTCTGTCTTGAGCTTTGAGCTGCAGCAATACATAAAGACTATAATATGATGCTAGTCACGAAGAAGAATCATGGAAAGGATGCTAAGCCATAATATTGTCTTTTTCTTTAGTGAGCTACGTGAAATAAGCTGGAGGACAAAATTTCTCTGCCTAGATAAAATTAATGTACTTCTGACTATTGTATTCAACTCGGGACAGTAGCAGTAAAAGGGCTAACGAAAGCTTCCATCTAACCTTTCGAATTCGAAAAAATAAATAAATAAATAAATAAAATCCGTCTTCAATAAGAATTGTCTGGGATGATCAAGAGTATTCGAAATTAATTTACCATCGTACAAGCTTTATTCATGATTTAGAAGAAACACATTTTTAAGGTCTTATTTCACTGCTTTTTTTTGACCGCCTCACCCTGGAAGCCGATGACGTATATATTTTGCACTGACTCAGCATCACCAGCAGATTATATCAAGTTTGGAGAGGCAATTTGTGGTGACGGGGTATGAAACAGCACCATTAACTCACTACTATGTCTCTCTCCAGCGTGAATAAAACCGACTCAAAGTAAGGAGAGTAAGCACAAAATACGTAATCGAGCCCAAGTGATTTTAACACAGGATTGGTAAATATGACAGACTATATTTTCAGTCTGCCCACTACTTAAGTTTCAGGTCAAGATCAAACTTTACCTCAGTCATTTGTTGACTTGTATTTTGGTCACTGTTACAGTTTTTCATCTCTCGTATTTTGGTCTCGTATTGTAGTCTCGTATTATGGGCTCACGTACTTTGGTCTCGTATTTTGGTCACTCGTCCTTTGGTCACTCTTATTTTGGTCATTGTATATTGGTCTCTTGTATTTTGATCTCTCGAATTTTAGTCTCTCGTTTATTAGACACTGGTATTTTGGGCCCGGATTCACACACTTGTTGCAGTTTCCTGTCGTGACTATGTTCACTTTTGCAGGCAGGCCAAGACGGGAAGGCTGCAGAATCTTTGAAAATATTTTGTTTCACACACACACACACACACACACACACACACACACACACACACACACACACACACACACACACACACACACACACACACACACACACACACAAACTATAAATAAATGAATAAGTAAATAAATAAGTTGGTAAAAGAAATATATAACTTTATTTTTGTGTGTGATTTCAGATCGTAATCCAGTGGTTAATCAGAGCCCGTGCCATACTACCCCCTTCATAGTGTAAGGGATCCGAAGCTAGACTAACATAGTCATGTATATTTAAAGGACACCAGTAATCTGCTTATGGATTATATTTTTTTACTCGTTTGTTTTTCCTTCCTCTGTTCTGTTATTTAAAGAAGTAAAAAAAAAAAAAAATTACCAAGACGGCATTACATGATCGAAAATCTTAGTCATCTCTTGGGGATATAACCTATGGAAGGCTGTCACATTGAGTGGAGAGTTCTAACTACTAAATCACTGAGTGGAGAGTTCTGACTATTAAACCACTGTCAATAGCTCTGACGAAGAATCAGGGGTACAAAGACTTTATGATAAATGCGCATCAATTCAGATTTCCGAATGGCAACTGAAACTTTTTCGAGGTAAAGACGTCGGCTGATCACCTAACCATGAATTTTCTGGACCTCGGGTAGCCTAATGTCGTGTTTCCACACCTCGGAGGGGATAACACGGGACATGGCGTTTTTGTCCCTGTTCAGTAACGATCTGGCTTCCCACGAAATACCGCACTTCCTTACGTATTCTTGCACCTTATCACGCCACAGTTGTGAGTTTCTCTTTTACTTATACGAAATGTATGAAAAGCTTCAAGAAGTTATTCTTTACCTAATTTTAAGCAATGAATGCCATATCAACATGAGTTTACTGTAATTCACAACCGTTACGGAGATATGATTTCTAACTTCATTAGCAAAATGATCTTGTCATTACCTTCTCGCGGTGGCACCGATATGGTTGGGTGGTTCCTCTGCCTGGTTATACAGACATCCCTCGACCCCTCCCTGTTCCCTGGAAGAGGGATTGTGGAATGCAGAAGGGGGAAACTTTTGCGTGCAGTCTGCTGGTTCACAGTTCAGGTGAACCTGGGGTTACAACAACAACAACAACAACCACTACTTAGACCACTAATAAAAACGACCTAGCATCTACTAGTACATATCAGCTACTAGATAAGCCTTGGGTTTTATACTTAACAACCTAATTTCTCATTTGTATACTCTTTCTTCCTATTTATCCACATCTTCCATCCCACATGTCATCTCTTCATCCCTGTTTCACGTTCATCAACTCACATCTTTTGTAACCACGTCCCTTTTTCTTTCCACACACATTCTCCCTCATCCTTTTCTTCCTCTCCCTTCGTCTCCTTCTTCGCCGTTGTATCTCATTCTTTTACATTGTACTCGTTTACTCATATTTACAAACAAGGACTTCATTTTACACACACACACACACACACACACATATACTGTGTGTATATATATATATATATATATATATATATATATATATATATATACCTAGGCTGCTTCCCCCAAGGAAAGGGAGGTAGCCGAGACAGGACGACACACTCCCAATTTACTCACCCACTCAAACACATTCATTTGCATCTTAGCCCCAAAGGGGAGATGGGACGGATCCTCACCGCACCACACCGCACGAGGGTCAACTGCGCAGTGCAATCAGTGACATCCGCAGCACAGTCCGACAGCATAGCTGGTTTACCCCTGTCACTTCATAATAGACCCATCCCCTTACCCGCACCTGACCTGATCAGCTGATCAGATAAATGCGGAAGAATATCCCCTCAGGGCTGCGTCATCATTTATTCATTCACATTTTCTCTCCATGTCTGTCACTCACAGCCACTCTTCCTTGCTCAATAGACATCCCTTTCGCATCCAACGCTCTCTTCACACTGTCCATCCATCCTATTTGTCGTCTTCCTCTCAGCCTTACACCTCTCACATCAGACCTAGTTATCTTTTTCACCAATCGCTCATTATCCATTCTCATAATCACCAAACGCAGCCACTTTTTCTTTCTGAAGCATATGTCCTCATGCTGTTCTATAACGAAGATAATCATACCTGGCAGTTCTATATTAATTACCAGCACACTTTTTCCGGGTATGTAAAATTTGTGTTCATATTTACTAAACACAACTCTCCCTTTTACAGGTTATGTCCACAGCGATGACCCGTAGCGAGGATGTCATGACCTCGTGACCTGCTTTGCCCCGTCTTACTCCCTACTCTTGAGGCAGCCGTGTGCCCACCACTATGCTGCTGCACTTGCTCCTTTGGCCCCTGCTGCTGCTGTGTCGCCAGGCCAGGGCCGCCGCTCTGCCCGGTGAGTTCCCTCACTGAACTGTTAGTGAAAGCAGCAGAGGAGGCTTTGTGGTACCTCTTCCTTAGTGAATATGTTTTGCATATTACACCTTGGCATTTTCTTGTATATAATCTTTATCGTTTTTATATCGACAGTGTTTGCATTAACAGCAAACATCAGGATACGGAGGTGTAATGTGCATTGTAAATTGCTAAAAAATAAAAAATAAATAAAAACTAAGTTTAATACGAGCCTTAATACTTTATTTTATTATTTACCATTCATTACAAGCCTCAATACTCCAGAGAGCGTGGTCACTGAAGGCCAAGCCGGAATAAGCATAATATACTCATACAGTAGCTAAGTGAAAGACACTGGCATATACATGATGAAATTTTGTCAGTGACACAATACAACGATCATACTATTGCCTTTGCCGTGGAATACGAGTATGTCAGTTACCCCATCTGCCTTGGGATGCCCATTTATACAATTTTTTTCTTCATGGTACCAAGTAAATTAATTGTGTTCAGAGTAGAATTTCTGAAATGGAAATATTAGATATAGCTTTCGTCGCCCACTGAAGTAGATTTCTTTCCTTAATTAAATGTATCTGAAATTAGAAATGATGTAATGATTATAAAGCACTTAAAATATCCTCATCATCCTCTTCTGCCCGTGGACATCTTTTATATATTATTTTGACTAATAGCAGACAATTTGGACCACCCCAGGAAAAACGTTCTCAATGAAAGATATAATCTCTTGAATGCCGTGATGCATTTTAAATATTATTCTGGCTACGATCGGACAACTATAATTCTATCATCACCAGGACGTGCATTATTTTTCATTGTGAATAAAGCTCGAAGGTGATTTTTTGCATCTTCAGCTTTATCATATACTTATGGAGGTGAGGGACAACTTCTGCAGTGTTGGACTTTACTGTCTGAATGACCTTTGATAGCGAAGTCATTTGAAACTGTGTGTGTGTGTGTGTGTGTGTGTGTGTGTGTGTGTGTGTGTGTGTGTGTGTGTGTGTGTGTGTGTGTGTGTGTGTGTGTGTGTGTGTGTGTGTGTGTGTGTGTGTGTGTGTGTGTGTGTGTGTGTGTGTGTGTGTGTGTGTGTGTGTGTGTGTGTGTGTGTGTGTGTGTGTGTGTGTGTGTGTGTGTGTGTGTGTGTGTGCGTGCGTGCGCGCGCGTGTGTACACGTTTATACACGTGTGCGCTCAAGCGAGTGAACAGGTAAAAGAGAAATGACAATCATACAAAGTTCCCGAAACTCCCTTCGCTCTGAGTCCCTTGGCAGAATCTTGAGCTGGAAAAGCAGGATACTCCACGTATCTGTTTAATGGAGAAAACCCAGAGTCTTTACCAAGTTCTTCTTAGTCTCTTTCACGTCCAGTTTCTCCTCTTCACCCTCCTCGTTCTTCCAAATCGTTCTCTTCTGCTCTTTCTGGACCTTTTCCTCATTCTTCTCCGTTGTACTGTTCACATTCAGCCTCCTTATTTTTCTTCCTCCTCAGGTTTACCCAGAATATCCTTTTCTTCTTCACGTGACTCGGCTTCTCATTCTTCTTCACGTCATCTTGCTTCTTGTTCTTAATGTTCTCTTCCTTTTTCCTCCTCCTACTTCTTCAACTCCTCTGCCACTTTTTGTTCTTCATCTCCAGTCCGTTCTCTGTCCTCTTCTACACGCCCACTTCCTTTTCTTTTTCATATCGAGGAATACAGGGGATCCAGCGTACAATTGTTGAACTTCGTAGCCACCATTTATATATATGTGACTCTTTAGTTGTGTAATAGGTGAGTCTTGAGTTTTGGTTAAAGTTATTTTGGTAATTGAAGAGCAGCAGGAGTTAAAGATGAATACAGGGAGTTGATCTTGATTTATTATCTTCAGAGAAAGTCTAAGTTGAGCAGCGTGTGTATTACACAGGGACTTAATTTTCTAAGTCTAGTCGGACCTCTCTTCTTATTTGATCTCTCCACTACCTCCAGTCTTGCTCTCCTTACTGCCCTCTGCTTCCCCTCTCTCCTACCTCTCTTCTTGATGTTTCCGCCTTACTTCCGGCTTTTACTTTCTCTCATCTCCTATCAGGTTAGACACTTTGTTTCGTGGCATGAATACAGTAGTTTAAGGATGTCCCACTGACACTGACCCTTCCACTCATCCTGGGTCAAGCCTTTCAAACAACTAACGAATCAAGCCACTTCATCGCCAAGGCACATCACCTCCCAGCCGTTTTAACTCCAAACCGCTTCATCGCCAGGCCACTTCAACACCAAGACCAGTTCAATGCCAGCACCACTTCAACGCCAACACCACTTCAACGACAACACTACTTCAACGACAACACCTCTTCAACGCCAACACCACTTCAACGCCAACACCACTTCAACGCCAACACCACTTCAACGCCAACACCACTTCAACGCCAACACCACTTCAACGCCAACACCACTTCAACGCCAACTCCACTTCAATGACAACACCACTTCAGCGCCAACACCACTTCAGTGCCAACACTACTTCAATGACGCCACTTCAGTGACAACACCAGTGACAACACCACTTCATTGACAACACCAGTTCAGTGAGAACACTTCAATGACAACACCACTTCAACGACAACACCACTTTAACAACACCACTTCAGTGACAAGACAACTTCAAAGACAATACCACATCAATGACAACACCACTTCAGTGACAACACAACTTCAGCACCAACACCACTTCAATGACAACACCACTTCAATGACAACATAACTTCAGTGACAACACTTCAGCACCAACACCACTTCATTTACATCACCACTTCAACACCAACACCACTTCAACGACAACACCACTTCAGCACCAACACCACTTCAACGACAACACCACTTCAGCACCAACACCACTTCAACGACAACACCACTTCAATGACAACACCACTTCAACGACAACACCACTTCAGCACCAACACCACTTCAACAACAACATCACTTCAATGACAACACCACTTCAACGACAACACCACTTCAGCACCAACACCACTTCAACGACAACACCACTTCAGCACCAACACCACTTCAATGACAATGCCACTTCAGCAACAACACCACTTCAATGACAACACCACTTCAGCAACAGCACCACTTCAACGACAACACCACTTCAACGACAACACCATCTCAACGACAACATTACTTCAACCCCAACACCACTTCAATGACAAGACCACTTCAATGACAACACCACTTTAATGACAACACCACTTCAACAACAACACCACTTCAATGACAACACCACTTCAACGACAACACCACTTCAGCAACAACACCACTTCAGCAACAACACCACTTCAGCAACAACACCACTTCAATGACAACATTACTTCAGCACCAACACCACTTCAGCGACAATGCCACTTCAACGACATCACTTCAATGACAACATTACTTCAGCACCTACACACTTCATTGACAACACCACTTCATCGACAACACCACTTCAGCAACAACGTCACTTCAGCAACAACACAACTTTTCAACAACATCACTTCAACCACAACACCACTTCAGCAACAACACCACTTCAGCAACAACACCACTTCAGCAACAATGTCAGTTCAGCAACAACACAACTTTTCAACAACACCACTTCAACCACAACACCACTTCAACCACAACACCACTTCAGCGACAACACCACTTCAACCACAACACCACTTCAGCAACAACACCACTTCAACGACAACACCACTTCAGAGACAACACACTTCAGAGACAACACCACTTCAACACCAAGACCACTTCAACGCCAAGACCACTTCAACGCCTAGACCACTTCAACGCCAAGACTACTTCAACGCCAAGACCACTTCAATGCTAAGACCACTTCAACGCCAAGACCACTTCAACACCAAGACCACTTCAACACCAAGACCACTTCAACGCCAAGACCACGTCAATACCAAGACCACTTCAATGCCAAGACCACGTCAACGCCATGACCACTTCAATGCCAAGACCACGTCAACGCCATGACCACTTCAACGCAAGACTGTTTCAATGCCAAGACCACTTCAACACCAAGACCACTTCTATTCCTTTCCCGTTTCTGTTCCAGTGCAAGTCAGATATCTTTGCTTTGAATGACTGTTATATGGTTGTTAATAGCCCGCGCTGGGTATCCATTATTTGATTTAATTTGTTCCATCCCAGTAGGAACTTACTGGTTCTGCACGTCCCCATTTCTAGTGCCCCTCGCTGCCCACATCAAGTTTCCTCCTTGCGTTCCCTTCCGTAGACCCAGCTTTTACATTCACGTCCTTCTCCACCATCCCCCCTGCCTCATTCCTTCGCTTGCACCTCAACTCGCATTCTGTCCTTGCCTTCCCTTCTTCTGCCTCACCTTCTACATCAGTGCCCCTTTGCCTCTCAACCTCCCTGCCTCTCTCCTTACTTCGCATCCCATCTCCCTTTCTGTCGTTAGTTTCCCTTCTGCTGCCCCATCTTTTGCATTTGCTTCTCTGCTGACTCACCTTCATGTCACCATCCCCTGCACCTCACCTCTGTCCACTACCCCGGTTTTGCATTCACGTCTCTTGTGTCCCGTGTGTACACCCCTCTTCTGCTCCTTTTCCCAGCTTTCATAGTCACATCTCCTCGTCTTCCTCCTCTTACCCGGTCCAAGCCCTTCTCCCATTCTTTATATTCATGTTCTGTCTGTCCCTCCCAACATCCCCCACTCCCTCCATCACCGCACCTCCCATTCCAACCTTTACACCGCCTTCCATAAATACCACTCCCTCCCACCGTCCCATTTTCCCCTCTTCTATACCCCATCCACCTCCCACTAACGCTTATCTTCCTCTCGGTCCCATCTTTTACATATACATCTCCCTGTCTTCCTTTTCCGCTTCATCTTTCAGAGTCGTCTCTCCCTGTCCACCCTTTTCCCCTCCCTTGCACCCACCCCAATCTCTTCTCCTCCTCTCATGTTACCTCTCCTGTTGCTGCACCCCATCGTCTCCTCCTCGTCCCTGGTTTATACATTCCACTCTATCTCTCACCACCTCACTCATTCTCATCCTCGGAAATCCTGTCTGACACCACCACCTTCCTATCGAATTTTTGTTCGTTCTGCTCTGTCATCTTCCCTCACTACCCCTCCAATCTCCAAGTCTTATTCCCCGGCTCGTCCTTTCCTCCAGTTCATATTCCTTCCCCTTTAGTCATCTTCTTTGCTACTTTTAACCTCCCCTCGCTCGCCCATGTCCTGTTTCTCCTCTTTCACTCCTCTCACGCCCTAATCTTTCCTTTTCTCCTTCTCACTCACCCTCTCTCTTTTCCCTTTCTCACTCATCTCAGTCTCTACCCACTTCTTTCCCCATCTGCAACCTTGCCCTTTCATTTCCAGTTTCCCACTTTTTTCACTGCCTGCCTTAGACCCTAGCATCCCACTCTCACCTCATGTATCATAATATTATCTTTCCCGTCAAACTTCTGCACTGTCCTGCTTGGATCAACACACCACACTTACCCTCGTCTGTCTTCATCATCATCATTATCATCATCGAAGAGAGAAACCTGTACTGTACACAGGTAATTTATCAGATCATCATCATCATCATCATCATCATCATCATCATCATCATCATCATCATCATCATCATTACCCTATATCCCACTACAACAAAAAGCTGTGTCCATTACGAGAAAAAGGAAACGCATAAGGTATGAAAACTATTTATCTGAGCAACGTGCAAAAATGACTACACTTCCATTCACTCCTCAATCACCTATCCCTCCAGAAGCAACCTTGAACTATCATCCTGTGCCTCCTGTGTCGCTTTTACATTCCCTTTCCCTTCACCCCAGTTTGCTCAATTCCTTTCTTCTTTTCTCGCCAAGACATCGTAACAAACTCTTGCCTTTCAACTCCCTCTCAGCATATGCACCCACCATTTTCGCCTTCCCCTCCTTTCACACACACACACACACACACACACACACACACACACACACACACACACACGAAACATTTTCTTCATTTTATTCTATCATCATTATCCTCTCCCTCCTTATCGTCAGTCATCACTAGCCAGCTCAGCTTAAATAGGCAGATATAATTCTCAAGTACTGGAAGTGTATGTGATAAGATTCAGAAGGTTGAGCTCGACCTGGACCCTGTTTAATTTAGTTTCCCTCTCACTCCATCTCGTAATCGTTCTCTCTTTCTTTTTCACTCATCTTTGTGGCCAACCGTTTACCCAACTGAGGTACACTTCATTCTTGTTTCGTTTTTCTTAGTCTTCACTGCGCTGTTTCCTCTTTCGCCTTTTGCTGCTGCTTTCTTTTCAATTACTAGCCCCACTCCCACTCTAGTGATATTTCCGTGTCGCTCCTCCTTACTCTCATTTTCTCTCATTTCTTCTTCTTCTTCTTCTTCTTCGTATTCTCCTCCTCCTCCTCCTCCTCCTCCTCCTCCTCCTTCTTCTTTTCTTCTTCCTCTTCTTCTTCTTCCTTTTCCTCTTCTTCTTTTCTTCTTCTTCTACTTCATCATCATCATCATCATCATCATCATCATATTATTATTATTATTATTATTATTATTATTATTATTATTATTATAATTATTATTATTATTATTATTATTCCTTCTACTCTTCAACTGCAACCAGCCTCATACCTACTTCAGTTAAAACTTTCAGGCTCCTTAAAATCAATTTCAGCTTAGTAAAATCATCTGTCGTTACCTATAATTAAAGAACAGAGTTGTCCTACAAAAAACAAAAAAAATTAAAAGGAGAATTATTAACACTGTCAGACTCCTATGACTCACTCTCCTCTTAAGAATAAATCGTCTGACAATAGCTAGAATAAAACAGGGAAAACACGACCACGAAGGTCAAGTTTCTCCCTCTCTTCTCTTCCCTTACTCTGATTTTTCCCTCCTTTATTGCACTCCTTCCCCTTCCTCGCCAACTTCCCTTTTTCACCCTCAACCTCCTACTCCCTGCAGCACAACACCAACTCCCCCAACCCTCTTTCATAAGCTTACAATGCATTTTTTTTTCCTTGTCTCAAACTTTAGAACCGCCATTGTATGTCTGTCTGTCTGTGATATATATATATATATATATATATATATATATATATATATATATATATATATATATATAATATCCTTTCACTTTTTCACTCTCTGATACGTTCCACTCAGATATCTATGATTCACTCCGTCCCTTCTACAACCTCTCTTCTCCTCACAGGCTCTCCCATCCTCTTGTTTCCCTCTCTCCCCTTTTCCCTCTACTCTACCCTGGCCTCTTCCTTCTGCCCTTTTCTTTCTTCCCTTTATCTCTCCCTTCATCTCTTTCTTATCTGTTCTCCGCCCTTCCTTTTCCTCTTTCGCCTGTCTTCTCTTCTCACGCTTTTCCTCTCCTATCGCTTTTTTTCCCTTTCTTCTCCTGTACCATCTTCCTCTCTCTCCCTCTGTGTTGCTCTTCGCTCTTTCCATCTTTTCTCTCCTCCGTTCCTTTATCCTTTCTCTTCTCTTTTTCTCTCTCCTTCTGCGTCCCTATCCTCACTCTTCCTCCTCCCCTCACCACTTTCATCTTTCTTTACTCCTCTCTTCCTTTCCTCTTCTTAACCTTCCTCCTTTCCTCTCCTCATTACAACCTGCCTCTTCCCCTGTTCTCTTAACTCTTCCCTCCCCTGCTTCCTCCCTTCCCTCTCCTCTCCCCTCTTTGCCCTCTCCCTTCTCCTACCTTCTCTTTCCTCCTTCCTCCCATCCCTCTCCCATCTCCTCCCTTCTCTCTCCTCCTTCTTCCCTTCCCTCTCCTCTCTCCTCCCCTCCATCTCCTCTCTCCCATTTATCCTTCCATCTCTCAACTCCCATTTATCCTCTACCTGCTTCCTTTACTTCTCTCCTCTTCTTCCCTCTCCTCCTCTACTCTTTGCTTTCTTTTTCTCCTCTCCCTTCCCATATCCTCCCCTCGTTCCCTTCTCTCCTCCTCTTCTCTCCTTTCTTTCTCTTCTTTCCTCCCCTTCCCTTCCATGTTTTCTCTCCCATCTCATCTTCCCTCCTTTTTTCCCTTCTCTTCCCTCTTTCTTCTTTTCCCTCCTCTCCCCTCTCGTTCCCTCCCCACTTGCTAGTCTCCCCACCCCTTCCCTCCCCTCTTTCCCTTCTCCCCTCCTATTTCCCCCCTCATTCCTCTCTCCCCTCCCCTTCTCTCGCCTCTTTCACCTCTGCCTTTTCCATTCCTCCCCCTCTCCCTTATTCCTTTGCCTTTCCACCCCTCTGTTGTCTTTCCTTTCCATTCCTCTCTCTCTCTCTCTCTCTCTCTCTCTCTCTCTCTCTCTCTCTCTCTCTCTCTCTCTCTTACACACACACACACACACACACACACACACACAGTCCTCCACCTCCATCCTTCTGTCTCTTGCGTCTTTCACATCTTTCCTTCACATCCTTCACTTCCTCCACCAACATCCTTGACTTCCTACAATTTCTCTCTCATTTACATCACTTACTTCATACATTTACATCACTGACTTCCTGTTCTTTCACACCTGACTTCTTTGACTTCCTATTTTCACATCTTTGACTTCCTATTTTCACATCATTGACATCTGAATTCATATCTTTGACTTCCTCTTCTCATATCTTTGACTTCCTGTTTTCACATCTTTGACTTACTATTTTCACATCATTGACTTCCTATTTTCACATCTTTGACTTCCTATTTTCACATCATTGACTTCTGAATTCATATCGTTGACTTCCTCTTCTCATATCTTTGACTTCCTCATTTCACATCTTTGACTTCCTCTTCTCACATCTTTGACTTCCTATTTTCACATCTTTGACTTCTGAATTCATATCTTTTACTTCCTCTTCTCACATCTTTGACTTCTTATTTTAACATCTTTGACTTCCTCTTCCCACATCTTTGACTTCCTATTTTCACATCTTTGACTTCCTATTTTCACACCTTTGACTTCCTGTTTTTACATCTTTGACCTCCTGTTTTCGCATCTTTGACTTCCCTTTACGTCTATGAGTAACATCACTTCCTCACACCCTTACAATTTTGACTTCCTCCTTGCTTGACATCTTTACATCATTGACCCTTCCCCGTTTTCCATCTCCTTAATTATTTGACTTCTTTCTCCACTTCCTTAATTATTTGACTTCCTTCTCCACTCTCTTATTTGACTTCCTTCTCCACTCTCTTATTTGACTTCCTTCTCCACTCCCTTAATTATTTGACTTGCTTCTCCATTCCCTTAATTATTTGACTTCCTTCTCCACTCCCTTATTTCACTTCTTTCTCCACTCCCTTAAATATTTGACTTCCTTCTCCACTCGCTTAATTATTTGACTTCGTTTCTCTCTTACTTTTCTCCATCACTGACTTCATTTTCGCCCTCCTTTTGCTGAATTGTCTTTCTCTTTTTACATCTTTGACTTCTCCCATTTCCACTCTGCATTTTTTTTAAAGTCCCTCCCTTCAGAAATTTACATCTGTGTTGGTTTACCCTTTCCGCCTTCTCTTATCAAAAATATATAACTTTTTTTCACTATCTTACTATTTCAAGAACTCTCTCTCTCTCTCTCTCTCTCTCTCTCTCTCTCTCTCTCTCTCTCTCTCTCTCTCTCTCTCTCTCTCTCTCTCTCTTTTGTGCTTTCTTTTTTCCCCTTCCCAGTAATCCTTCACCTGCACCACCTATTTTTTTTTCTTTTTTTTTCTTTATTGACCCCGTTCTTGCTCCTCTTTCTCCCCTTCCTCCTCTCCCCTCCTTTATCCCTTCTTCCCCCTCGTTTCTCCTCCTCTCTCTCCCTTCCTTATTACTTCTCTCTCTCTCTGAACTTGTGTGAATTCGATTGCCTTTGCAAGGTGAATAAAAGAGATGGAAGGTCAGCATTTTCCCTCCCTTGTCATTTCTATCAAATAAATAATAGTTTCGGGTTTATCTATATCAGGTCGTAGGAGATTCACTATAAGACCAGACCTTCTCGACAAGGAGAGAGTGATAGCCAGCATTAATCCCTTTTCATGCTGGGCGGTACGAATTTGGTAATGTTGTCTGTAATGGGGATAGTGCCTGTGGAATTTTAGTTACACTGGCACTTTGTATATGGCAGAGTCTGTACGCGTCAGTTGTATGAACTGACAGGGTGATGACATATGCTAGAACACGAGAGGGCTTGTTACCATGAACCATATTCAGTGCACACCACGACTATTTCAAACCCAGTGTCAGTGTGAACGGTGTTGCAAAGGCTACCGGGACACCGATCAGCAACCTTGGGTAGAAATCCTAGTTACGGCAGAAATTTGATAGCAGTATTGGTTACTGCTGTACATGGTAAATTGGGAAAAATAATTGTATTGATTTCACCTTTAGCATTAACTCGTTCAACCTGAGGTAAGGGTAAAAGTAAAGATGAGGACAGACATCATCTGGCACTTAGCAGCGATGTTAACCTCTCTAACTTAGGCCTTAGAGCCCGTGGCGGGCTATTCACTGAGCATCCATGGATACAAGGCCACTGCGTCATCTTAAGTCACCATAGTTTCCTCATTTAGTATAACCCTAGGTAATCATTTTACCTGCCAACCCAGAGAGGGTGGATGGACACCTGAGTCGAGTGCCGCCAACTCTCCATACCAGGATTCGAACCCGACTCTGTCTGGCCAGCAGCTCTGCAGTCAGCCTTGCGAACCCGATGACGTAAAGTTATTGTATTCTTGTTGCTGCCACTTTATTTATTTAGTAAGTTATTTTTACCGTAGAAGAATACCTCAGTACTACCAACGGCAATGGCAAACCTCGTCAGGTTGAAAAGTCTTTCTTTAGCTGAAAGAAATTGTGTATAAATATCGAGAACAAAGTACAAAACGCGTCATCATAATAAAAGGCATTAAAAGTAAAGTAGATGAAAAAACAAAATGCATTTCGTGTCCTCTGCATCGTCAGTAAACGTACCATGAATTATATTATGAAAATTACCACTGTCCTGCCGCAGCCTGGGTAATGAGTGGACGATGTTGGCTGTGATTGTTATATATTACACCGCCAGCTGTGAAAAGCACAGATTTACCACGTGTCCATAACAGTGGGATATATCGGCAAAATTATGAGGGTATATACAGGGTAGTCCGCATATAACACTGTCCTAAATACTCACCCGGTGGTATAATGTGACTGCTGGTGTGGGCATGGCAGTGGGAGTAGGAAATTAATATGCAGGATAGATATGGATAACGCTCACTGAACCGCCCCCTCAAGCACATGAAAAATCGCCTGATGGAACAGGAGAGGAGAGTTACATATGGCCCAGTAGGAGAGGAGAGTTATATATGTGCCAGTAGGAGAGTTGAGTTAGATATGGGCCAGCCTGGAATATACAGCATTAGCGGGGTGACTACAGCCTATCAGTGCCTTCAGTACCATGACGCCTTGTATGGTTTATGCTTTGCCGCCTCCACAGAATTATACTTGAGCATGAAATCGCAAAGTGGGAGGTAGAGCCTATATTTCTGACCACGATTTTCTAAGTATTAGCCTGCATCGATTTTCTAAGTGCTTGGCGATTTTCTAAGTGCCTGACGATTTTCTAGGTACCTGATGATTTTCTAAATGCTTGGCGATTTTCTAAGTACCGTACTTGACGATTTTCAAAGTGCCAGGCGATTTTCTAAGTGCCTGACGATTTTCTAAGTGCTTGACAATTTTCTAAGTGCTTAGCGATTTTCTAAGTATCTGACGATTTCCTAGGTGCTTGACGAATTTCTAGGTGCTTGACGATTTTCTAAGTGTCTGACGATTTTCTGAGTGTCAGACGATTTTCTAAGTGTCAGACGATTTTCTAAGTGTCTGGTGATTTTCTAGGTGCTTGGCGTTTTTCTAGGTGCTTGGCGATTTTCTAAGTGTCAGGCGATTTTCTAAGTGCCTGGCAATTTTCCAAGTGCTTGACGATTTTTAAGTAACGATTTTCTAAGTGCTTGACGATTTTGGAACGTATTTGGCATTACTGTATGGTTGCTGTCTGCGTTCTGTAATATGGGATGCAGGCTAATACCTAATAACCTCAGGTGTTCCATAAATAACCTTCAGTACTTAGCCGTTTACATTCCACTTTGCGACACGACCTTTCAAATCAACTTAGTAAAGAATTATCGCACGAAATAAAGTCTGTGGCTCGTATGTTTGTCCTCGTTATCGATTTATTTTCCAGACTTCACATTAATAGCCCCTTCTTTGCGTCAGTTATCGTCTTAATGTTGACATAGATTGCATAAACCGGTAAGGAAGAGGTGTTAGTAAGCTTCCTAACTGCGCGACCATACCTCCCTGTATCGAACCCTCCAGCTCCAAACGTCCCTCCCAAGCTGAATAAAGTCGTCTGAAGCCAGTAGGAATAAAATAAAAACCACGTCGTTGGAGTGAAGGGGTTTATGTCTTGTGGTGTATGCCGGTGCCTCTAGACGGTTTTATTTGGCTGTGGAAAAGCGTCCTGAGTGTGAAGGGGTTACTGAAGGTTGTGTCTGATAGTATGTTGTTCGATATGTTTCCAAAAAGAAAGAATTTGCTTGGAGGTAGCAGAGACAGACAGACAGACAGACAGGGAGAGAGAGAGAGAGAGAGAGAGAGAGAGAGAGAGAGAGACAGACAGACAGACAGACAGACAGACAGAGAGTGACAGACAGAGACAGAGAGACAGACAGACAGAGAAGAAGAAGAAAAAGAAGTAAAAGAAGGTGTCATTATACTAAAAAATATAGAGTCGTATTCTCTCAAGCATTAGATATTCCGTAACATAATTTCTTTAGCGATTTATTAGCACATCACACTTAGATATTCTCCTATGTGGTATATCTCTTTGATCTCCTCACTGACAGAGCTCTCTCCTATAGTGAACTAAATCATCTGGCGTTAATTCGAACATAATGCAAAGAACGTTCCCAGCCTGAAGAAATTAATACCGACAGTGTTTCCATTAGCAGCATGTATCAGTCTGTCCATAGCCAGATGTCTCCTTCTTTTAAGGGACGGACATAAACAGATCGCCTCCATGTCAGTCTGTCCTCTGCCATCAGACTGCCTTCTCTTCACCTCTCACGTACTCCCCCTTATATGTTTCCTCATCTCATCTTCGGTTTCCATAAAGCAAGGTATTTGTGTGTGTGTGTGTGTGTGTGTGTGTGTGTGTGTGTGTGTGTGTGTGTGTGTGTGTGTGTGTGTGTGTGTGTGTGTGTGTGTGTTTTAGGCCAAAACGCAGTTTCTCTTCTATATTATGTTTTAATACCGAAAAATATGCATCACTAACAACAGAAAACGCGGTAGTGTAGTGTGTTTACTGTAACCAAACAAAGATCCCTAACCCCTTTCCGCTCAGCTGATGGCCAAGTATAGTCAGACAAGAGGGTCAGTTTGACTAGTAACCAAGGAGACTCGTTCCTACTCAATAACTAAAGCTCACTGAAGTTCATGCAACCAGGACTGTCTTTTAGTTGTGGAGGTGACAGTCCCATCAGTGAAAATAAACCGAGTATAATAAGGTATGAGCATAATATTATACGGTTATGTGTTGTTTGTATTATTTAAATGCCGGTGGAGTTTACATTAGTATCTTGTAAGAGGAAAATAATATGTGCAATATAAAAAGTTAATCAGTGACGGAGATGGGTTACGAAATCTCCTACAACGAACAACGTAGTTCATGACAGTACTGAAAGTCGGTGCGATAACTGAGGCACTGGTATTACACAGACAGCAATAAAAGACTGTTAAGAGCGGCACCCACGTCGCAGCACAGCTGGCAGTGAATACCCTCTATAAACTCAACTTCAGGTAGCTTCCGCCTTGACCCACGCAGCTGACGGTGCAATAGGTAAGAGAGAGAGAGAGAGAGTTTTCCATCCGGCGTCACACTGTTCTGTGTGCGAAGATCCCTAGCTAGAATGTGCATTTCTGTTTCCTCCAGCTTTCTCGAGCTTAGGCTCGACTTTCTTCACACCTCTAAATTACATATTAACAGCCTCTATGTAACTTGCTATTATATATTGTGTTATGATATTTTAGTGTCCTGACAAACACACTGCACACATCACGTGCATACATATGTGGAAAGTTTTTAGCTCTTGGCGGGAATTGAACCGGAACTCCTAGACTGGAGTCAGACACCGTGTCGCTATACCACTATGTGATAAAAGCCAAGCCATGACATGATAAAAGCAGGCCTTAGGATCGCAGCATCTATAGGACGAAAAATAGGAGAAAAAGTCGAAACAAAAGTGAAAGTAAGTAAAAATGAGGTAGGTGCAGTGGATGCTCTGAAACATACATAGGGAAAACAGGACGAGGAATGGATATCATGACAGCAGAACGCAAAGCAGATGTACGATATCACAGAGTATCAAATTCCCAGACGTTGTACATAGAGCAGCGTAGTCATATGCCCACTTAGGAAGAAGGTACAGTCACTGAAAAATATCTGAATAAACAATTGAGAATATGTTGGAAGCAGCTCACATTTGTGTGAAGAATGTAACTAAAATTGAGAAGGATTTTTCAGCCTTTGTTGGTATTCAGCAAGGATAGTACTAATATCGCAATCAGGGGTCAGGAAGGACAACAGAACATTCGTAGAGTTAACTAATCAAGCTGCGACATGAGGAAGGGGAGGGAATTTTCAGGGGTATAACTGTCTCGGCTCTGTCAGTTCTTGTTCAAACTCTCTAAAGATGGGTTCTGTGTAGCCCGAAACGTTAGAGAAAATAAAGAATTTAGGCTGTAACCTGTGTTTGTTTCCCACCCAATATCCACTTGTCACAATGGATCATCAACAGTACACACTGTATTTATCTCTCTGACTCTATGCATAGGCTAGACAGTCTGATCAATAGTCCAAGCAGGCCTCACTACGCGCAATATATGGCGCACTTTCACAATGCTCATCTTTGTCGCTAAGACACAACATCCTTTCTGAATACATAAAACATATGTCGTATTCAGGACTGGCCTTTGCATATTTACAGCGATATTTTGACGACATATCTGTGAAACTTATGGAGGATCACTTAAAATTTTATCGAAGGTTAAATCCACAAAGTCTGGGGTGGAACTCCAGTTCTTCCGTTCAACAGGCCACTCCTCCACCGCGAGACCAGAGCACATATAAACGCAGGCACTATCTTCTGTCTTTTATATTCCTTACGACCTCCAGCCTTGTAAATGCAGTGTGTCCAGATATTTTAAAGTGAACAGATCATGATTTTGGATTTATAATGTTCAACATTCTTTGCAAAGGATAAGATTAAAGACTCCCAGCACTGAGTTCTTCCTTATACGCATAATATATATATATTAGACACACATAAATCAAGCTTACAACCATACACACATTGTCACGTACATGTACCCACACGCACACCGCACACACACCAGCACACGCTCTCTCTCTCTCTCTCTCTCTCTCTCTCTCTCTCTCTCACACACACACACACACACACACACACACACACGCACACACACACACACACACACACACACACACACACACACACACACACACAAATGCATGCAAAGAAAAAAAAAATCTTGGGCAGTTGAGGAAAATCATGAAAAGTCTTCCAGCCTGACGAGAAACCAAACTGCCAACACAAGAACCTGCCACTCCCGCCTCGCTCCCCCCTCCCCCCACTCTACCGCACCTCCTTCTCCCCCTCCCCCATTCTAACCCCCGTTCTCCCCCTCCCCCCTCCCCCACTCTAGCCCCCATTCTCTCCCTCCCCCAATCCCCCTCTCCTTCCTTCGTCCCTTCCTCCTGCTCCCTCATCCCACCTTCCTCCGGGACTCTAAGACCAGATGACGAGAGAGAGAGAGAGAGAGAGAGAGAGAGTAGGATAAAATGGAACAGAAGGAGAAAGAGAACATGGAAAGACGAGGGGAAATATGAGAGAAGCGGGATGAAAAGGAGGCTCAGTATAATTGGGAAATTTGAGAGTCGATGGGATAGGAGGAGGAAGAGGAGGAAAATAAGAAGATGGAAGGAAGAAGGAAGAGGAGGAAAAGGTGAAGGGGGAGTAAAAGGAAGAGGAGGGAAGAAGAAGGAGGAGGAAGAATGAAGGAAAGGGGAGAAGAAGAAGCAGGGGGAAAAGAAGGAGGAAAAGAAGAAGAAGGAAAAGAAGAAGGAAGGTGAGAGGGAGAAGGGAAAAAAGGAGGAGGAAGAAAAAAAGGCGAGGAGGGAGAAGGCCGAGATCGAAGAAGAGGGGAAGGAAGGAAGAGAACAAGAAGGAGTACAACAGAAAAGAAAAAGGGAGCAGTAGAAGGACAAGAGGGGATGGAGAGAGGATGGTGGTAAAGACGAGGGATGAGGAAGAAGTAATGCAGGAATTGAAGAGATATGGAGGGGGAGAAGAACTGGGGAGACAAATGTGGGAGTCTAAGAGAAAAGAAGATGAAGAGAGAAGATACTTTCATAGGAAGAAGGGAAGTAGAAGAAGGGAGGAGGAGGGAGGGGCAAGTCCGAGGACTGGAGGTAAGAGGAGAGAGGAGTAGTCTGAGGAGAAGCAGAGGAAAGATGGGTTAAGTAATTAGGTCTCGAGGTCTGAGCAGTGACGAGTAGTGTACTGATGCCTCCTCAGCCTCTCTCGCTCCCCTTCACCTCCCTGCTTTCCTTTCTCCACTTCTTTTTCCTTCGTTCCTAATCTAACAGCTCTTTCAGTCCCTTATTTTCCGTGATTATTTTCTTTTCCATTCTTTCTAGTTCTGTCATTGATCATATATTTTAGTATTTTTCATTTTTAGTTCTTTCTCCATCTAGATTTTCACATTCATAGTTTCCATCTTCTAATTTCTCTGTACTTCTTTCCTGATGTTAAATCCCATTCAGTTCCCTGTGATCTGGAATGCTTGTTTTTTGCTGTCTCATCTCATCTCATCAGCCATTTGAGTGTCCACTGCAGGACCGGCCTATCCCGACCGAAGTGGGGACGATACAGCCAATGTATCTCAACCAGGTGGCTTAGGCTGTCTGGTAGAGATTGTATGTAGGGTGACAAGTGCTTGTAAGTGTAATTGTAGTGTTGGAGTGGCTTTGGATGTGTGTGTAGTCTGTGAACCAAGTGTAATCGGCCCGCGCAAGCCGACTGGGTGCAAGCATACTTTATAGTATGCGACACTGGTTCAACCACAGCACCCTTTATGTCCGCCAAGCAGTACGTGGCCAGAAGAACGCTCCCAAAGTTTATTACCTTGGCGGGGCGCGAACCCTCCTTCTTCAGTGTACGACAACGCACACTTTACCACTACCACAGAGGCTCCCTGTTTTTTTTGTTTTTTTTATTCTTATATTTATTAGTGAGGGGTTTGTGAGTTCGTGATAGGGCAGCCTGATGAAAGGGAACAGGGTAAAATAGAGGCGTTTTTGGCCATACTTTCCGGGATTAATGGATTTGGCATTAGATAAACAGATATTTCCTTTTCATCATCTATATCATTTTCGTTATATCCATTCCCTTCGCCGGTTTCTCTGTACTTCATTCCTAATCTTACACTTTCTTATGTCCCTCATTATTCTAAACTATTTAATTCTCCATTTTTGTATTTCATTTTTTCCATCTTTAGCCCTCTTTGATGATTATTTTTCGTGTTTTTTTTCTTTTCCATCATCGTATTCCATCTGATACTGATAGTTTTTTTTTTTTACCTCATCGCTGTAATGTGTTCTTATCCCATCTAATTCCTTTGATGGTCGTACCCTTTGCCTTCCTCCTCTCTTTTCTCCTGTATTTCTCTCTACTTTTTTCCTGCTCTTACATCCCACTCAGCTCCAGGTATTTTTGAATGAATGTTTTTCTTATTTTTTATTTTAACAGTCTTTTAATTGTTACAGCTTCGATATCTTCTCCATCCTCTCAACTTATTTTCCTTGATATTTTCACTTTCACTTCTTTATCTTCATTACCTTCTTCATCTTACCAATATATTTTCCTTGATATTATCACTTTCCATATCTTCATATACAAATTCTTCGGCACTATCTTCATAAACAAACTCTTCAGTATCAACATGTCCACTTTCTTCGTCTCACAATCCTCGTACATCCTCTCCACTTCTTCCTACACTAAAGTTTGCTGGGGAGATGACGAAGGCATGTTATTTATGCAGGTGGATGGGGATGAGAATGAGGAAGTTTTGAACCGAAAGCACTGTCTAACATCCGTTCAGAACATGCTAAAGATTAGACGGGCACTCAATGGAGCGCATCTCTCCGACAAGGGCAACTCAATTTCCAAACCACTCGTCATAATGGGTTAGGTTTCTCATAACTGATTAGGGTTCCGCATAAAGTGTTTTCCGGGTTCAGAATCTATATTACGATCCGGATCGGTCCCAAAAGTTAATCGATTGTTCCCTGGGACATGGGCTGTCTACCCACTAAATTTGGTCCAAATCTCCCTTTTAGTTTTTCAGCAATCCTGCTAACATACAGACAAACAAACAAACAAACAAACAGGGGTGAAAACATACTTTCCTTGTCGGAGAAAATAATTACGGTATTGTCTGAGAACTCTCTGTAGGGCTAACTATGGTATAATTTTCTTTTGATGTGAGCCTATACGTGTCATGAGATCGTATACTCATCGGTTATGGAAGTTTCCTAACATCTTTTCTTAATCGATTTATTTTGTTTATTACATCTTGCTTTTCCCTTTTGTATTACATAAATCCATGTAATATCATAGTACTGTGCATGAATAACGAACAAAAAGTTTTCAATCAGTCACCTCCAAAACTAAATCGTGAATGAAAAGGTGTGCTTCGTTTACCACCGAGAATACGGGCCATGGTGACCTATTGTGTGGTGGGACTGCACAGTTTTGTTGTCCTTGTTTCAGCTTCACATACTTCCCCATACGCATGATATCTTTGCCTTCCTTTGTCCCATAATTACCTGCCTCATATCACCTGCCCCGCAATCACCTGCCCCATAATCACCTGCCCCATGTAACCTGTCATGTAATCACGTGTCCCGTACCACCATTCCTTACCATCTTCCCCTCTCGCAACCACTACCACCTGCAAACCTTTCCCATGCCAGCTATTTATGTGTTCCCTTTCCACCTATCCTCTATAGTATCTCCTTCCTGTGTTGACATCTGTCCTGTTCACAGTTATATCATCAGCTTGTCCTCCTCCTCCTTGATTTCTCACTCCTTCTCCCTCTTCTTCTGCATACCTCTTCTTCCCCTCCTTCGCCATATCTCTTCTTCCCCACCTTCTCCACTTCTTCCCTGTCTTCCACCACCCCATTTAACTTCTCTGCCTTCTCCTTCGCTAGTCATCATTGTCTCATTTGTCTTCCTCTCGTTAACTCCTTGTCAGATTCTCTCCCTAACGTTGTCCTCTTCTAGTTTTTCTCACCAATTGCTCTTTCCCCATATTTTCCTCACCTTATCTACTGTCATCTGTCTCACCAGCTCTTTACCTGATATCATTTTCTCCCTTCCTCTTTATTTCTTCACCTACTGCTTTCTCCTGTTTTCGTCATTCTCCTTCCCTTTTCACATCCACTCATCTTTCAACATCGTTCGCAGTTCTGACTCCTTCCCTTTGTCTCAACTTTCATTATTAACTAGTTTCTCCTTGGCTTCATCTCCCGCTCCTCCAACTCAGGCCATTTTTACTCTCTCTCTCTCTCTCTCTCTCTCTCTCTCTCTCTCTCTCTCTCTCTCTCTCTCTCTCTCTCTCTCTCTCTCTCTCTCTCTCTCTCTCTCTCTCTCTCTCTCCACCAACCCGATCCTCTTCTTCTCTCACACCTCAAGGACGAACTGGAGCAAGACTGGAGCAAGATGCCACTTCAAGCCACTTAGAGTCTCGTTACAAGGGACTGGCGTTCTAAGATACCCCTTCTCCCCCCTCCCCTGTTTCTTGCAGGGAACTGTGTCGTGGAGCTTCCTATTTTAGTGAGTGGTATTGCGTCATCTTTATATTATTTTCATCCGCACCTAAGGGATGTTTTACAAGTTTTAGCAATAGTCAAGCAGCTTTATCTTTTTCTTGGGCTCGTTTTGCAATTATCGTCTTTACACCACGGTTTGCAGTAGACAGACGCCTCCATGTGGTGGCACTGATACGACCGGGTGGCTCTGCTGTTCGGTTGCCCTTCAATCCCCTCCGTGTCCCCCAAAAGGAGGATGTTGGACTTCCGATGGAGGGCAACTTCAGCCTGTAGTCCACCGGGTTTACGTTTCAAATAAACTGGCTTTTAAAACAACTGCTGCCGCCGCCGCCACCGCGCCGCTAATGCTGCTGACCTCACGCATCTTTATATGAGGAAAAGGTTATCATAAAGATACTGTAATTAAAATGATATTAATGACGATGTTGTGGGTGACGATGAAAATGACGATGATGAAAACGATCATGATGATGATGATGATAATGATGATTGTCTTTCAAATACCAAGAGAAACTTTAGCATCCCCTGTGAATTCGTTTTGACAACTCTTCCACGAATGCGACCTTAATTTCCTCCTCCCTCTCTTCCTCCTCCTCCTCTTCCTCCTCCTCCTCTTCCTCCTCCTCCTCCTCCTCCTCTCCTCCTACTTCTCCTTCTCGTCCTCCCCCTTCTCCTCCTCCTCCTCATCATCATCATCATCATTTTTCTTAACTATTAATTAGGCCATGGAATAAATCGCTTAAATTATTATGTGTTTGTGATTAATAGCTTCCTATGAAGTGAGTAGGGCGGAAGGAAGATAAAGTGGGAGCTTAATCGCTCTCTCTCTCTCTCTCTCTCTCTCTCTCTCTCTCAAGCTTCTCATGTCCCCTTTTCCACGACCTTTCAACCCTTCCTTTGCACCACTTCCACAAGTCTGTACCCACCATCACATAACTGCAGCTGATTTTGGTATTGCGAGCCGCTGCACACTCTCGCCAGCCCTCACTCACTTGTATTTTTGCCTTTTATTTCATCCTTGAAGCAAAATCTGTAACTTTTGTGCCACGCCGTAACGCTCAGAGACAGGAGGGATTTAGTACGTGTGGGATTCACGGGAAGTTAGCTTTTTGCTTCGGATCGTACCGGGTTCCTGATTTCTGTTCCGAGTCTGTACCAATTTTGTACTTTTTCTGATTACCCAGGGAGCCAATGCCACAATTTCTAATCGTTCAGAGATGGGTTGTTATGAAAGGTTGTGGCATATCATTATAATCCTTAGACCGTCTGGAACAGTACTCGCATCTAGGTGCATAGCCTCTTAGTTGGGAATCCAAGATGGCTGTCGATCCTATCTGTTTTACTATATATGATAATTTGTCAAATGAATCGCATATAATCATACTTACTCATGTTTTTAAGGCTGATGGCCTCTGTTTGCTTTACCATTTTTGTACTGTTCTCTTATCCAGTAAACTTAGCTTAGGTTTGTTTTCATAGCATCAGGTTAGGTTAGTTTCGTAGGTTAATCTGTGAGGCTAAGTTTGAGAAGGATTGATTAAAGTAAAAGATAGAAAAGGGAAATATGGAAGGGTCATCATCATAGTAAAATCAAACTTACCACATACTGCCAAAAACGGTATACACTACGAAATTTTGTTACCGAGCTGACATTAACATAGCGTTCGATAATATCCCTTTTCATAACAAGGATTTACATTTTCCATGAAGATTAAAAAGCATGGAAAGATCGTGCGCTTTCGTTTCCTTGTCGTCTTCTTAACTAAGTGTGTGTGTGTGTGTGTGTGTGTGTGTGTGTGTGTGTGTGTGTGTGTGTGTGTGTGTGTGTGTGTGTGTGTTTTTCAAAGATCAGGAAAAAAATAGGTCCTGAATTCTCCTTTTCTCCATCCTGCATTTATCCTCTCGTAAGTAATATTTTTTTTTGCAGGAAGAACAAAGGACATGGTGATTTTCTTTCGATATTCACTCTTTTTCCTTCAGCACTTATTTTCTCGTACTTTTTTGCAGGATAATCAAGAGACATAGGAAGGCTTTGGATCCCCCACTCACTGTATCTTCTGCAATCACTTTCTCGAAACTAAGATTTATATTTGCACGAGGAAGAAAACACATACGAAGATTCTGTTCTCTCCTTGTCCTTCCTTCAATTTTCCTTTCGCAGCTAAGATGTGGAGAACTTCTGAAGTCTTCTTTCGTTGTTTCTCACCAAACCGCTTCTTTCTGGAATTCGCTTCCCTAGAAGAGTTCCCCCCCAAACTTCAGGCCACAGCAATTCAGGTCAAACTATTATAGATCTTTTATTATTGGAGGACTGGTGTAGTATGGTGTATTTTTGGTTTTTTATTTGTTTTTCCTTCCAATGTTCATCCTTTGTAACAAAAGAGGTAATCTGACAGCTTTCTTCCCTCAGTCGTACTAAAAGACTAAAATGACTCATCGTAATAATACCATAACAAGTCCAAAGGGGTAACTTAAACTGACTGCCTTCTCCCCTCCTTGCAGTGTTCCCCAGCTTCCTGCCCCCGACCACCACCGCGCTGGCAGAGGACCTAACAGTGTATCCCGCCCCGGACACCGTATTCACGCAGCAGAACAACACAGAGATACGCTCACAGGTCGGCGCTACGGCGGTACTCCACTGCATCGCACACAGCGTTGAAGAAAATACGGTAAGAGAATTGACTTCCTAGATTGCTTATTTGTTTCATTCATGCCAAATTCAGGTCTCTCTCTCTCTCTCTCTCTCTCTCTCTCTCTCTCTCTCTCTGTGTTTGTGTGTGTGTGTGTGTGTGTGTGTGTGTGTGTGTGTGTGTGTGTGTTCATGTATATTTCAGTGCTTTCAACCCTTGTACAGCACTAATGAACTTAACACCCCTCATATAACACACACAGCATAAAATAATGCACACCTAAATTGGTGCAATTTTCCTCTCGTGTTCCGCTTTGACATCACATCAGAAATGTTTACCGTTGGAGTAAAATGAACGCTTACTCATTTGTTTGTGCTGGTACGAGTTTGTTTAGTTTTTATTTCTACTTTCATATTATTGTTATTATTATTATGCTGCTTCACCTTTGGAACAATTTTTTTTTTTTTAAGGAAAGAGAAGAGGGAAGGAGGGCAGGGGGATGGGGGGGTCAGGAATAGAAGGAAAAAGAGGAGGGGGGGGGATGAAAGACAGTCTGAGGTAAAAAGCTGATGGGCAGTCCACCTTGCTGAGTCGTTTGGTGTTTTAATTGTTTGTTTTGATAAATCGTTGAGTGTAGTGGTGAGTTTCTTGTCCGCATAGTATAGGGTTTTTGTGTTTAAATAGTGTTCTGTATATGTTGGCATGTTATTTCATTGTTGTTGTGTGATGCAGATTATTCTAGAAAGCTAGTTGTATATCGGGATGGAAGGTCTCTAAATTTTTTCCTGGGGAAAGAATGTATTGTACCTGTTGATGTTTTCAGAGTTATGTAACAGATCCTGGTTTCATTGTCTTGTATGTGAAGTGTTTCCCAAATTTTTAGTGCCTGTTTGTGTACGTATGTTAAGAGGCTCAGTGTCTGTGTATTTATGTATCTGCCCTGTAGAGAGTCTGTATGGATGTCTTTGTTCGGTTGCCTATTTGAGAGCTTTATATTGTGTTCTTTAGAGTTTTCTTATTCTGTGTTGCTGAGTGTGAAGTGGAGTTGGTGGGTAATCTAAAGTTGGAATTACAGTGTACATTACAAAAAAAGTATTTTGGTCCTGATAGGGTATGTCCAAATCTGAATAGCTTCTTCAGGGCCCGTTCTCCTTGTTTTTTCCTGTCTTGTACATGTTTCCATTATCCATATTTTGACGATTTTAATCCTAAGGCTTTACCCTGTCCTTGGTATTGTATGAAATTGCCTTATATTGATAATGGAGGGTTATATTCGGCTCCCACTGTAATTGGGGTGAATTTATTTATATTTGTCATAATTCTCCATTTTTTTCATATTGATTGATTTGTTTAATTTCACGTTCTGCCATAGTTTTAATCATAGTCTTAGATTTGCCCGGGTAGCCTGTAATTTGAGTAACACCATCTGCATAGATTATGTCAAGTCCGTTAATGGAAGAGGGGAAATCTTAAGTATACAGTATAAATAAAGTTGGTGACAGGACACTCCCCTGAGGAACACCACAGCCTAGGGTGAAGGGTGTACCCAGGTATTGGTCTACGGCTATCCTGGCCTCTCTGTCATCTAGTAAGTCACAAAGGAACTTCTCTAGAACGGTAGGAAGCTCCAGGTGTTAGATTTTGTATTTCAACCCGGCCCCCAGGTACCACACCTTATCAAAAGCCTTGGTGATATCCCTCAGAATTAATTGACACCGTCTCCCATCTGCTCTGTTTTGAGTAACTTGTTCTGTTATTATTACAAGAGCTTGTGTGGTTCCTAGGCAACGTCGAGAGCCATACTGATGTTTGTTACATTAATTCAAATTTTCCAGGTGGATAATATCTCTATAAGTAATTTATCAGGGACCTCAAAGAGGAAGACTGGTTTGTAATTTTCATGTGATCTGGGAGATTTGTTTGCCTTTGGTATTAATTTGATGGTAGCTCTCCCTGGTATCAGGGAAAAAACCTGCAGAAAGAGCACCGTTGAATATGTTTGTGAGGTTGCTGATGGTGATGTCTGGAAGCTGTTTAAGAATTGTTTTATTGATTCCACTGCGTCCGGGGCAGATTTTTCTCATTTTGTTAATTATGTTTTTAACTTCAGCAGGTAGGACAGGGGAAGTGAGAATTGGGTTTTCTGGATTCAACCTTGCAGGATCAGCATTGTTGTAGGGAGTAATTCGGTGGAGGTTGTCGTTGAGAAAGTCTGAGACAATCCGAGTTGTGTCGTCATCTCTTTCTTCTTCTTCATAGACCACGTCAGATGGTTTTTGTGTTGTCTTACTTGTGCTGCAGGTATGTAATGCTAAGTGTTGTTATGGTCCAAAAGATAGTGGATGTTTGGTGTGTGGTTGCCCGAGAGTTGATTGAGCTTTTTCAAGAACTCAGGTGGATATTTGTAGAGTGTCAAAAAATGGAGTATTGTGTTGTGCCAGTGTGTGTTGGCCTCTTCAAGGAGTGTCTCGTGTATTATATCTCGCAGTTCTCTGTATCTGTGGTAATGTGGAGGAGTCCAGCCAAACCTGGAGGCATGATTTCTGAGATTGTTGAACTGGGCTATAAGACTTGGTGTGTTTTGACTGTGCGGTGCATGTGGGAGTGTAATGTGGCGAGTAGTGGGGATATGTTTTGTTATGGCCCTGTTTGATGGTGGAGTACCATTAGTCAATTTCTGTGTCAGTTTCTTCCGGTGAAACTTGCGCTGTTCCCTCATTATCTTGCATGTTTTGAATGATGTCCCCTTTGAATTGTTCCCAGTTGGCTCTTGAAAATCATGGTCTGGGAGGGGGGAGTTAAAATAGGGGAAGATGAGATGGTGAAGATGATTGGTATATGATCGCTGGTGGTTAGCGGGCCTTCTTCAATCAGTGTGTTATGGTATGTTCTAATATTGGTTAGGATTATGGCAGGTGTTGTGGCAGAGTTATGTGAAAAATATGTTGCGAAATTAAGTCCTATGTGATTTACTCTTCTGTTTCTGATTATGTGGGTAATTTGTTTTCCATTTGTGTTAGTGGTTCTCTATCCCAGTGTGGGCTGATTTGAGCTGAGTTCTGCGATCATATACACTTGAGGTCTGTGATTATACACATTGGAATGTTTCTCCGCAAGAGTTGATAGTGTGGTGTTGGTAGATAGAGTCTAGCAAGAGTTTGGTAGAGAGTGGAAATAATGATGGGAGCTGTGATAGTATCGACTTCAATTGCAAGGAGGTCAGAAATGAAGTTGTCATGTATTTTGTGAGGGATTGTGTTCCTGATGGCAGTGGCTGTACCGTCGTGTATGTTTCCTGAGAAGTATGTGGTGTGTGTCCTATAGCCGAGTATTTTAGGTGAGTCTTGTTGTGTAGTTCCATGGCTGTTTATGTGGATGATGTCCGCATCTAAATTGCGATAAATATTGCAGAGTCCTTTACTACACCCTCTCCAGTGTAAGACATTATGGTAAATTATCTTTAGCGTCTTAATCTACATGTGTTATGAGATGGCTGATTTCCTTCTTTGTTCCCTGATCTGTAGGTTTGAGAGGGCGAGAATTGATTTTGGGTTTCGATCCCGCCTCGGTGGTCCGTCATTGTCACGGACCCGTTTTGGAATAATATGGAGGGTGGGCGAGGGGCATGGGTTGTAACTGAGACTGGGTCCTGAGGAGTTTCTTCATTTTCTTCCTCTGCTTCGATTTCTCTGTCAGAATTTTTTTCTTCCACTATAGTTTCTCCATCTGATTCAGAATCTGATGATGGGTTAATGTCAGATTCTGTATTCTCTTTACCTGATTGTTCTTTGCTTGAGGTGTGGATTTCTTGTTTGTTCGGCCTGAATCCCTGCAGTATTTGTTGTATTAGGAGGTTGTTAAGGAGAATCACTGTTGGGAGTTTATTAAGGTTTAAGTGGTCAGTTACATTTCTTTGAAATGATCCAGGTTCAACCATGTTCAGAAAGTGAGCATGAAAGATGTGCAAGATCATTTTTGAGATATGGTTATTTCCAAGGACAGCAGAGGAGTTGAGATTGTGTTGAAGGGCTGTTGTTAAAGAGGACGATGTCTGAGAATAGGATTTGGTGTTCTTATCCTCTACAGCTTTCTCCGTCTCTTTAGTTTTGTCTTTCCTCTTGGGGCATTTGTGTGGTAAGGTCCTGTGATCTTCACCACAATTTATGTATTCTTCATTTTCAGAGTTACAGTGTGACCAGGTATCTTCAAGACTGGAACATTCTGAGCAAATTTTGAAGTCTGTAGGCTTAGGGCATTAGTTGGTGGTGTGGTCTTCTGTGGCATATTATGGCATACAGTAGTTAATTTTAATGAAGCTTTCCTTGACATTTTAGTGAGGGGCAATGGAAACATGGAAAAGCATCAGACATTGAGTAGCAGCCATTTCAGCCATGGAGACAGTTTCAAACTCAGCCTTAAGCATGTTCCTATGGTTGTTTGCGTTGGGGAACTTGAAGATTTCGTGCACTTTAGCCCATTTTTACTGGTTCTCTATATCATCTCCAATGCCATTTGTCGTGTTGTCAAATGCTAACACTTCTAATTTATAACAGATGATTGTCCTCCTGGCTTTAACTTCTTGAGGGAGGATAGGAGTGAAACCATTATCTTCAAGTTTCTTTGATAGTCAGGGTTCTAGGATTTTGTCTACTTCTAGGACGGAGGTAGTGGTAACAATTAGTCCGTCTTTGGCTTTGTGTAATTCTGTGGCAAAGAGATTGGCAGGGGACAGGAGCTCCAGCAATTTCTCCTTAATTCTCCTGTCTCGAAGGTTATCTTTTGTCTTGATCTTTAACCTGGCCATGGTGGCATTGTAGAGGATAGGAGAGAGTATGGCCTCCTTCCTAGGCAGACGCAGTTTACAATACCCCGTCAACTAACAGACGTCGGAGATATGTTACGCCGCTCCCTGTTCCTGTTGATCCGTTTGCCCACTCCCAGGATTGCCTAAGGGAGCTCTTTTAAGGGCCACCCATGTGTCCATGCCCGCAGGGTTCACCTTCACGAAAATGGGGCTGGTGGCCGAAAGAGAAGGAAACTTAGGAGGAGGAAAAATGTATTGGCCTCGTGGAGAGAGGGCTCAGTATTCAGTGAGATTCTCATTTATTAAATCCCGAGGGTGGGATGCGTGATTATGCCATGTCCCGGTGATGATCGGTGCACTGAATCTGGCAGGGCAGAGCACGGGATATGTTGAATGAAGTCTGCGGGATTGTGTCGTCAAATATCACTATCTCTGATCTGGCTGACAGCTTGCCTAGATAGCGAGATGATGTTGACATGTTGATGACACGTTGTTGTTGTTGATCAGGTGTATGTCCACGGTGGCAGTGAGATGATACTGATGAACCAGGTAAAATGATAAGGTAGTTGGGTTTATGGTTAGGGACTGCGGAGTATTGAATGGGGGCCATTTTCGGTAAGAAGATATTATTACTGTTATTATTATTATTATTATTATTATTATTATTATTATTATTATTATTACTGGAAATATATTGTTATCACTAGTATAATCACAAAAGGTGCTGAGAGCAGACCAAGAGGAGTATAGTAAAAATACAGCTACGTGTACCAAGGAAAAGAGTAGGAAAGGAGAAAACAGAAAAGAAACAATATGAAAAATAAGAGAAAATATAAAGTTGTTAATATAAACACAGGGGATGAGGGAATACAAGAGTTAAGAATAGAAACTCGCTTAGTATACCACCGGGCTTGCCTCAATTAGAACATGCCCGTCACTTTCCTCCCCGTCGCATCTTAATAGAGAAAATCAATTGTGGGCAAGTAACCATACCAGGCCACTCTGAGCGGAAAGCGAGAAGCAGAAGAGATGAAAATGATAGGCGAGAATTAAGTTATACAGAGGAATATTTGTTGACGTTCATTTTTTGTCTGTGTGAATCCTAGGGTTGTACTCTAAGTGGCTTTCGTCATTTCGTAACACCTTTTCCTTAGCGGTTTATTCCGCATATTCCACGTTAGTATCCTCTTCTCTGCAGTTGATGCTGTGTCGAAATTAAAACTGTCTCATTATCATGCAACAGAATGCTTAGGTGTAATAAGGAAAATAAGTTGCCGAGAAATACGTGCTGTGAAGCCTCTAGTGCCACCTATGATACTGCCGAGAGAATGGAAGGCGAAATACGAGGCTGGTTAAAAGAATGATGATTAACTTTATGATTAACACTCTCAGCCTTCTATGGTCTCTCTCGATTGAATTAATCTGTCTGGCGTTAACTGTTAAAGAGTCCTAGAGTTGCTCCGACCATGAAAGGGTTAATGGTTTATTACTTTAAGACTTTTTCACTTTACTTCTATAGGAATATAATTATCATGGCCAAAATAAAGCAATATAGGCCTACTTTTTTTTTTAACTGACCTAGCCTAAAACTGCTACCTTTCCATCTCGAACACTGTGAGGTAACTATAAATTGACACTGGAATACGTTGCTGGTCACAAAAATATGCTAAGGAAAGGATGTATTGCCGTAGCTTTGTATTTTTTGTGTCACTGAATTTATATGAAATCAGCTGCAAAACGACAATAATCTGAGCCAAGTTAAGGCAAAAACAAGTGAAAACCCAACCATGAGAATAATCGGGCCAATCCAGTGTTGGTTTTTAATATTATTCTTGTTAGCACCAGACCACAGTACGCAGCTTTATAAACATTTATAGTGAAGAGGGATGGAAACAGTCTCAACCATTTCTCAACCAGATACTCCCCTCTGAGCTGAATAAAATCGTCTGGTGGGAGCAGGACGAATACAAATGGCGTCATTGTATTAAATGGCATATACATTTTATAACTGAAGGCTTTAGGGCGTACCTAAGAGAAAGAATGACTAATAAGCCTCATCATTACGTTGTTTTTATTCTTACTCGCTTAAGCGGCTGCCTACGCTGTTTGGGTCCGTTACCGTTTGTTTATTTTTCGAAACTTTGAAGTAAACAAATTTTTAACATTAGATTCTTTATTTACCATTCAGTACAAGCCCAACACTCTGGTGAACGTTGTTGTTAAAGGCCAAGCGGGAAGCATGAGAGCAAAGGAAATTAAATATGCATGAATCAAGCTGTACAGTATGCAGTAGTGCTCGAAGAAAATGGACTTAAATCATATCGTTACAGAAAACAGGCTATTGTGGGGCAATTAAACAGTTTCTTAGATAAAATACTTGCAAAATGAAACCAAATTTATGCAATATCTGGGGCCCCAGAGAGTATTCCTGCAGTTTCATCAAAGTCGGTCCACGCGTCTAGAAGTTGTTGGATCATCCTACGTACAGACTGACAGCAGTTCATTATTATACAGATAAGATAGTCAGCATTAGGGAGAGCTTTGGATCTGCAAAATAATTCGTTGCGGGAGTAGCAGGAATTGAATACGATAGTAGAAGGTGCAACTCCAGCCTTATAAGATCATGAACCCAATGGCCAACAAGTTGAAGTTGTCCTTGTATACTTCGTCATCCTGTCTTTGCCGGGATAAGGAAATGATTGAGGAAGGTTTATATAATGCGGCAACTCTTCTGCCTGGTCATATCGATGCCACTACGTGAAGGCATCTCTCCAGCAACTAATTAAATGTTAAAAGACGTCAGCCACTCTAGTATTACGCTGTTTCTAGACTTTGAGAAGAAAAAGTTGCTTCTAAAAACATGGTCTTGACGTAGCAAGTACAGCACAGGACATCAACAGTCTTTCTAAATATATGTATATTTCCTGACGCTGCATCCTGTGGGGGGACATCTCGTTTTACTCCTCTCTTCAAGACTCCCACACAAGGATACGGGAGGGACTAATTGATTTGACATCACTGGTGCAGAACTGCGTCGTTGTGAAGGAATGCAGTCCTGCACCCTTCCCTTGTCCTCTCACCCACTCCGTGACCACTTATACTTCACCGGGGCCGCGTTTGTAAGGTATATTAGCGATTTTAACGATGAGCAAGACACCATAGCGGTCAAATGTTATCAGGAATAAATATGTTTTGTAGCATTATTTTCGCTTAAACATTCATTTCGTGTGATTGTGAAATGTTCGGTACAAACAAGCAGTGGGGTAAAGTACAAACAAGCAGTGAGTTAAAGGACAACCAGTGAGATAATGAACAAACAAGCAGTAAGATAAAGCATAAACAAGCTGTAAAATAAAGTACAAACAAGCAGTGAGATAAAGGACAAACAAGCAGTGAGATAGAGGACAAACAAACAGTGAGATAAAGGACAAACAAACAGTGAGATAGAGGACAAACAAGCAGTGAGATAAAGGACAAACAAGCAGTGAGATTAAGTGCAAACAAACAGTGAGATAAAGGACAAACAAACAGAGTAGTACAAACAAGCAGTGAGATAAAGTACAAATATGCAGTTTTATATACACAGCCAAGGCTAAAGATTTCCAAATATGTGACTCCTGTTCTTATATCCACACTACCACCTCCCCCTCACGCTACTGCTGGTGATGATGGAGAGCAATGAGGGAAGGAAAACGCTCGTTGTGGTGGTGATGATGGTGTTGGTTGTAGAGGTAATTTTTGTTGTGATGGGGTGATTGTGGTGGTGAGGGTGATGATGGTGATAGTAGTGTTGGTTGTAATGGTGGTGGTGGTGGTAATTGAAGTGGCGGTGATGTGAAGGTGACTGTAGCAATAATAATGTTTGTAATTGTGACTGTAGTGATGGTGGCAGTGTCTGTGGTGGTGATGATGATGACTGTTGTGGTGGTGATGGTGTAGGTGATGATTGGTGGTGGTGACAAGGGTGATAGCTGTTGTGATGGTGGTGATAGATTGGTGGTGATGGAGGTCGTATTGGTGGTAGATGAAATGATGATGTCTAATAGAGATCGTGAGTGTACATAAAACTTTAATAACGATAATACGATTGATAATAAGGTTTTTGATAAGCGAGCTGATGATGCTTGTGGCGATGATGGTTGTTGTGGTGGTAACGACTGTAATTAAGAGGGTATGAATAATGAGGCAAAGGTTAATATTAATTTTAATGAAGGTAACGGAGAGAAATTAGCCCTTTCACTGCGAGGACGTTTTTCATTGTACCCTTGCTCTCTCCCTACATTATTTTTCCTCAGAAATTTTTCGAACTTGTGGGGGGGGTGGCAGATATAGCCATCATTAATCTTATTACTACTAAGGGCTATCCAGTGCAAAATAAATAACGTTTGGAGGTAGCAGGGATAAAAAAAAATACGTAATTGGACTGAAGAGGTTTATAGCACTGGTGAAAATGGTGATGAAGACGTTGATGAGAATGATAATGATGGTGGTGATGATGATGATAATGCTGGTGGTGATGATGTTGATGGGTGTGATGAGAATAATAATGATGATGGTGATGAGTATAATAATGATGGTGGTGATGATGATGATAATGCTGGTGGTGATGATGTTGATGGGTGTGATGAGAATAATAATGATGATGGTGATGAGTATAATAATGATGGTGGTGATGACAATATTAATGATGGTGGTGATAAGAATAATAATGATGGTGGTGATGAGAATAATAATGATGATGGTGATGACAATATAAATGATGGTGGTGATAAGAATAATAATGCTGGTGGTGATGAGAATAATAATGATGATGGTGCTGATGATGATTGTGGTGATGAGAATAATGATGATGTTGGTAATGAAAATAATAATGATGGTGGTGATGAGAATGATAATGATAGTGATGATGAGAATGGGATAATGGTTGGTGCTGGTGAAGTGCTGATTTTAATTTAGCGAGGAAAATAAAGGCGGTAACAACGGAAGCAGAATTAGGAGAATGATGATAGTGGTGATGGTAGTTGAGATGGGTGAAGTTGTGATGATTCTAATTAAGATAAGGACAATGATAATAGTGATCTTGCCCTCTCATGGCCGGGGAAACTCTAGTACTCAACTGCAGCTAATGCCAGACGATTTTGTTAAGGGTGAGCATAGGAGACTGGGAATGCTGATAATGTCACCACCTTTTTAATATGGAAAGACCTCTTGAATTAATGAGGATAAAATCGCCTGGAGGTAGTAAAAATAAACCAATCTATTTACCTTCACTTGGCCTAAAATTGCCATCCTCCTTCATGGAATGCTTGCAGATTAACACTAAGAATTTATGATAGTCACAAAGAAGTGGTATGGGAAGGAGATAGGGACGTAATGTAGCCTTATTCTGCCGCTTACCTTCTAAAAATTAGCTGAAAAAAAAAAGGTGAATATTTGGCCAAGTTAAGGTAAAAGGACTATAAACATGACGTCAGCAGTCCACAGGGTTAAGGCAGGTGGGGTCAGGATAGCGACGAACTAGCTAACTTTTAAGTGCAAGCCACAGATTTTATTTTTATTTTTATTTTTTCTAAACGTTGATGCAGAGTTAATGAGTTTAAAAGTGAGCAGGAGTTTTATATAGAGAGGAAAAGATGAACACCTAAAAATATTTCTTTCCTGTCGGCGCTGCGTCCCCCCTCCTCTCTCTCTCTCTCTCTCTCTCTCTCTCTCTCTCTCTCTCTCTCTCTCTCTCTCTCTCTCGTTGGTGTGTCTGTTTCCTGCTAGTATCTGTATACATCTGTTCTGCATGTGTGAATGCGTGTGCATGTGCGTCTATGTGACTGCATTAGCGCGCGTGCGGATATATTTGTGTGTGTGTGTGTGTGTGTGTGTGTGTGTGTGTGTGTGTGTGTGTGTGTGTGTATACAATGTGTGTGTGAGTGTGTACGTGTGTGTGCACAATGAATGTCTGTATATACAATGCATGTGTGTGTGTGTGTGTGTGTGTGTGTGTGTGTGTGTGTGTGTGTGTGTGTATACAGTGTTTGTATGTATAAACAATGTGTGTGTGTGTGAATGTGTATGTGTGTGTACAATGTATGTGTATATATATAATGTATCTGTTTGTGTGTGTATGTGTGTGTGTGTGTGTGTGTGTGTGTGTGTGTGT